>NC_142371.1:20389449-20526949 GCF_059441005.1 Hippichthys cyanospilos
CGTCGTCGTTAACCTCCGCTGAACCTGCCAGCTGTCTGGTCTCGTTACGTTTCGTCCTGCCCGCTTCCCGACAAACACGCCCGACGGACGCTCTTCGGCGGGGCCCAGCGACGTCGTCACGGTCGAGCGGAGCGCCGCGACGTGACGGGACGCGGCGACCGCCGGGGGCGCGAGTAAACGAAGAGGACGTGAGCGCGCTCGTTCGCAGCTGCCGGTCGCACATCAGGAATGGAGATCTGTCAGGTTCGCTTGAATGATTCGAGAGTGGACCGTAAATAATAGATGGAATTATGAGTCCGCCGAGGCTGCTGATGTAACAAATGTGACAAGAGTGTTCGTGACAGTCGAGTCGGCGGGCTTCCAAAGCACAGGAACCAGCAGATTGTGCTGATTTTTCTACTGCGTGCTGCAGACTTGGTTCGGAAAAACAAAGTAACGGCAAGCAATTCATCGTGACCGTAACTTTGCGCTTTGCCGTGTGCAGATTGGAAACAGGGAACGTGAATGTCAATCAGGAAGTGGAAAAAGTGAGCATTGTTAAAGATTGACAACACTTGGTTCATTAAAACAAAGTAACAACGGGCAACTCGTCCTGATTTTGGAACTGCACGTTCCCGCAAACAAAATGAACAAGATCATGTGACTGTCAATCATTAAATGGAAGAATTAGATTGATGTAATCTAAGGTTGTCAGCAATTGGTTCATTAAAACAAAGTAACAGCAAGCAACTCATCCTGATTTTGGAACTGCACTTTCCCGCAAACAAAATGACAAGGTCATGTGACTGTCAATCATTAAATGGAAGCATTAGATTGATGTAATCTAAGGTTGTCAGCAATCGGTTCATTAAAACAAAGTAACAACGAGCAAGTCATCCTGGTTTTGGAATTGCACTTTCCCGCAAACAAAATGACAAGGTCATGTGACTGTCAATCATTAAATGGAAGCATTAGATTGATGTAATCTAAGGTTGTCAGCAATCGGTTCATTAAAACAAAGTAACAACGAGCAAGTCATCCTGATTTTGGAACTGCACTTTCCCGCAAACAAAATGACAAGGTCATGTGACTGTCAATCATTAAATGGAAGCATTAGATTGATGTAATCTAAGGTTGTCAGCAATTGGTTCATTAAAACAAAGTAACAACGAGCAAGTCATCCTGATTTTGGAACTGCACTTTCCCGCAAACAAAATGACAAGGTCATGTGACTGTCAATCATTAAATGGAAGAATTAAGTTGACGTACATTAAGGTTGATATTTGTCAGCACTTGGTTCATTAACGCAAAGTAACAACCAACAACTCAGTCTGATTTTGGAAATGCACTTTCCCGCAAACAAAATGTGACTGTCGATCATTAACTTGAGTCAATCAAATTTAAAAGCTATTAACACATCGTTCATTAAAACAAAGTAACTGCATTGATTTCTTGGCCTGATATTCTGCATTTTCTGCCGACAAAATAAGCAAATGGAGTGTAAATCATGAAGTTGGAAAATGAAAATTGTCTTCTAAGGCCAACCAACTCTTGGGTCGAAAAATCAAAGTAATGACAAAAAAACTAATACTGACACTGTGATTGTGTTTTTCCAAATCTGAATAAGAAGTACAAATGTCAAATTAAATTTTAGTTTCCAGTGGGGAAGTTCTCGCATAATGCTCCAACAAAAACAAGAGGACGGACGGCAAGCAATAAAGTTAAATTAGAAGGTAAGTAGGGTCCACATTTAACGTTGCAAAAGCAGCTGCTGCTCTGGCCGTGGATGCCGTTTGCTTGAGGGTGGCGGAGAGGGGGGGTGATGATGTCATTAGCGGGGGTACGTTGCCCCTCTAATTAGAAACGTAAGCTTCCCGACATAACTGGAGGGGGGCTTCTTACATGGGAACCTTTGCAGCAGGATGAAACGGCTTTGAAGGTGATGTTTATGAAACCGGCACATGCCCGTGATAAGAAACACATGCGGCCCCTGACGTGGACCCATCTATCGTGTTTGCGTGGTTATACAAGAATCATGTGACCACTGATTGCTTATATGTCGAAAATCCATTTGTACTCATTCAATCCCAAATACGGGTTTTTACGTTTTTAAGCGTCCATACATTCAATCCCAAAGACAGGTTTTTACAATTTTAAGCATCCAGCCATTCAATCCCAGGTATATATATATATATATATATATATATATATATATATATATATATATATATATATATATATATATATATATATATATATATATATATTATAAAGAATTACTTAATTACTTTTTACAATTACTTTAGATAATGAGTATTGAGTATTAAAGTACAAAAGTCTAAGGTAAGGTGTCTAAGGTAATCAATTACTTAAGTGCTTCAGTAGTAAGTAGAGTAATTGTATTACTTTACCGCCTAATTAGCTAGATTGCTCCTTAAATATTTTTTATATCTAAAAATATACATTTACTTTAGGAAATTAAGTATTAAAGTCATTGATTACTTCTACAATTACTTTAGGCAATTATATTAAAGTACAGTAGTATTAAAGTAATTTATTGGATAATTACCTAAAGCAATTTCTTTTGCCTACTTTAGTGCTAGATCACCTAAAGTAATCAATTATTTTAATATTTAATTTCCTAAATAAATCCATTACTTTAAGTGCTTCAGTAGTTTGCAAAATAATGGATTAATTTAGCAATTAATTCCCCAAATTACTAATCAAATGTGTTATGTCTAAAAATACACATTTACTTTTGCTAATCGAGTATTAAGGTAAATACTTTTACAATTACATTAGGTAAGGAGTATTAAAGTACAGAAATAAAGTATTTGTAGTTACCTATAATTCATTTTGAACGCTTTAGTCATTGATTACCTAAAGTAATCAATTTCTTTAAAATGTAATTGCCTAAAGTAATCCATTATCTAAGTGCTACAGTAGTATGCAAATAATGAATTATCTTTGTAGTTCATTACCTAAATTACGACTAAAATATATTTGGGATTGAATACGTTAAATGGGCTGGCAGGAAGAGAGTTATTTACTAGAAATCATAAAATGTTAAAAAAAAAATATATATATATATATATATATATATATATATATATATATAAATATATATATATATATATATATATATATATATATATATATATATATATATATATATATATATATATATATATATATTTTATTTTATTTTATTTTATTTATTTTTTCCAGGTTACATCATCAAAGATGATGCGAGAGGACAGAATGGTAGCATTTTTGGTACATTTTGTACATCCCGCTTGACGGCGAATGACTCTCTCCCTTGGGAACAGACTGCTTTGCCCTTGGGGGCAACTCGCACTTGGCGGAGGTAATAACACGGTGGTAGACACAATGAAGCGCCACTATCTCACATCGCGGACAAGATCCAGCAAGTTTCTAAACAACACCTGCAAAAGTGGAACACTATCAATTTGAAGGGCCGCGAGCGGGGAAAAAGCTGAATGACGATTGATTGAGTCACGCTGACTGACGTCGTCGCGAGCCCGCTCTCATTTCTACATAGTCATAAAATTTGGATGAAGCCTTTCACGCGGAGATTCCACACACACACAAATAAAAATCCGCAACAGATTTAGCATTTATTTTTTTAGGCCTTTTCAACAGAACTCAGCGAAGCAGAATATTGCCACGATTTGGTGTTCTTTCACACAGTAACGAAGCACAAAACTGAGGTTTTCACACATGTACTAGAACGCAACAACACATCTCAAATTACACATTTTACACAGAACCCTGCAAATAAGTATACTATATTGTCTAACCATATCCACTTTAACAAAACACTATAAAATGGCGCATAATAGAATGCCCAATTTTATGCAGTAAATATATTCTCTTTCACACGACAACACAGTACAAATTGTGCTCACAAAGCCCTAACATTTGCCTGCGATGATTTACACGGAACGCAGAAAAGAAGGATATCCTCAATTGTTGGCTCTTTTACGTGGTACAAATGGTCACAGCAGAAGGTCCCATTTTACATAGACCCCAGTTTTTTCACACATGAACACAGTAGGAATTGAGGTCAGACAATTGAGGGCAGACAAGCAAAGACGACTATGCCCTACTGGGTGATGTTTCAACAGAAGGTCCAATTTTATGCAGAAACCTGCAAAGCATGATATTCCCATTTTATTTAACCCAGCAACACAGCAAAAAATTGCAGGATGAGTGCCATAGACTTTTCAGCATTTATTTGCATCTTCTCTTATCTCTCCAAAGGAGAATATTCCCTATTTGCACTTTCACTCTGCAACACAGTACAAATCGTGCTCTCAGAGCCCTAAGATTTGCCTGTGCTGGTTTACATGGAACACGGCAAAGAAGGATACCCCCAATCGTGTGTGCTTTCACACGGTACAAATGGCAATAACAGAAGCTCTCCATTTACGCAGAAACCAGTTGCGAATTGTAGTCACATAGCCCTAACACAAAGTTTGATATCTATTTGCCTTTTCCATTTCAAACGGAACACAGCAAAGAAGGATATGCCCTACTGTGTGATATTTCAACAGAAGGTCAAATTTCATACAGAAACCTGCAAAGCATGATATTCCGATTTTGTTTGGCACAGAAACACAGTGCAAAATTGCAGGATGAGTGCCATAGAAGTTTCAACATTTTCTCTTACACGGAACTCTGCAAAGCAGGGTCTTCTCTATATGCACTTTCACACTGCAACACAGCACAAAATGCAAGAATGAATCATTTGATGCAAGGCCCTGTTTTCATTCTCCTATGCCTTTTCACGCAGAACCCAGCGAATGAGGATATCGCTGCATCTGTGTGCACAGCAACACACACAGGAAAAAAATGGTCGCTGAATAACCAGGCATGATTTTTTTTTTTTTAATGTTTGTATGATCGTGTGTTACAGCTCTTCTACCCCAATTTTATGCTGTGTCACTGTCGGAAAGTATACACAAGACTATCCTCCTTGGCAGTCTTCTGTGCAAAAGACAGTGGTAAATAAATGCTATCTTTTCCGTTGCCTGCCATAGAGCCCCAAAAATCAATCATTAAACGTCCTCCGCTGAAGGCACGCTCGTCCTCAATAGGGATTATGCGGGTGAATGTTTACAACCCGCGCGCCCTCTGTTTAGTCTACCAGAAAGGTAGTTTACCTGCACGCCGATCAAAGTGATCCACACTCTCGTTGGGAACACCAGCAAAACCGACCGGACGCCGCTGTGTCAATATTTACGAGAAGACACAGTTAAGACTAGCCAGTTTAACCGTCACTCTCCCTCACTTTTTTTTTTTTAAACAAAAAAACACGTCAAAAGAGGAGGTAAAGGGAAAAAAAATAATGCTAATGGGCATAGCATGTAGCATACCTCGCTAGACTTCAGTTCAGTGAGCGTCTTAGGATAAATTGACCATGTTATAAAATTAGCATATGGATAAATTAGCATGTTATTAGCCACGTGATTTTTTTTTGACAAAAGCTTTTGCGTTAAAAGCCCAGTGATAAAAATATGTTTTTTAAATACATAAATGCTAACATGTATAGCATGTATAATACCTCACTATAGTAGCTCAGTGAGCATTGTGGGATCAATTTAGCATTTTAGCTTTTTATTTGGCTTGTTTTTTGTTGCTTTTTTATGCATTTTTTCTTAATTTGTTTTTTTTTTATGGTTTTCTCTTTTTTTTTGGGGGGGGGGGGGGCACAATGGAATGCAGTTGTGACTAAAGTAACTCATTACTTTTACAGAGGAATTGCTAATGTAAATAGTAGTGGGCCATTTGTGGCCCAAAAGGCATATAAACAAAAAAATGCTAAAAACAAAACAAAACAAAACAAAAAATATGCTATTTGAGAACTTAATAAAACAAGTAAAGGGTCAAATAAATGTACAATATAGATCAATTTAGCTTGTCTTTCTTGACAAACACACCAAGAAGCAGTTATAAAATTAAAATGTAAATAAAATACTCATGTTTACTTGTTATTTGGCTTTATTTTTAGGGATGGCGAACTCATTCAAAAACAATATTCCTAAAGTAACATACAGCTTTGGTTTTGTGGATGCTAGCATGATTAGCATTTAGCACACTTCACGAGACTTCAGGTCAGCGAGTTACCTCTCAAAGTTTATCACACATTTTTGCTTTTTGTCGTTTTATTTCCATGCAATATTTATATTTAATATTTATCTAAGCTAAGCGTGATTTATTTATTTACTTTTTTTTGGTGAGCTTATTTTTACACTTGCATGCTACAATAATGAACCATATCCATGTGATTTGTGCGGTTAATTTATTATTTTAATTGACGTTTATGGCCACACTTTAGAACTTGCTTTCTTTTGAGTTCTAATAATTCAGGGAATAAAACTCTTTTCATTTTTGATATTTAGTACTTTATAATCATCCTTACTGTGAACTTAAACGCAAGAAATAACAACTAGCGTTAAATAAAAATGTAAAAAAAAAAAAAAAAGCTTTCGAGAATGACGTTACCTTGGTTGTGTTATCCTCTGTTGTTGTTTTGATCCGATGCAGAAGATGCAAAAGACGTGGCTTGTTCTTAACGGATAGACGCTTCTCCGTGGTGGACTTTGCATGCAATGAGGCAGCGAGTGTTACAGAGTCCCACTACATACTCACAGACACAGAGAGAGAGAGAGCGAGAGAGAGAGAGGGAGAGAGAGAGAGAGAGGTGCGGGGGTTGGGCAGGTGTGTGTGTGTGTGTGTGTGTGTGTGCGCGTGTGTATGTAAACTGACTCCCACTTGTAGCTGGGGGGGAGCGAGTGACGTGTGGTGAATAATAAACACGACAACCGAAAAAGCGCAATCATTTGATGAATAAATACGAATTCAAAAGCACTTAAAGGGGAAGTGAACACAAATATTTCTTTACAAATCTTTCCCCGGCGATCTAAACGTGGCATTTTGATCATATTGAATTGAAGGGATATTAATAAAGGAATAAATTCTAACTTTTCATCCATATCGCCTGAGCGGCAGTTTTGCCAATTGCTGTCGACTGAAAATGACATCACAGTTGGCCAATGGCCAATCATGGCTCACCTTCAAGCAGTGCTTCTCAAATAGGAGGGCGGGCCCCTCTTGGGTTATATACATTATACATTATATACATTTTTCACCCCATTTGGGCTGATTTTGAAAAGGTCAAATATAAATATATATTTACTTGCAACCCCTCAAAATGTTAAGTGGCATCAGCCCTATCAATATATATATATATATATATATATATATATATATATATATATATATATATATATATATATATATATATATATATATATATATATATATATATATATATATATATATATATAGGGGGGCTACTCTCCCTTTTTTGTACAAAAGCTGTAAAAATGTGATGATTGCAAAAGTAATTATGCTGTATACTTAAATATGTATGAAATTGAAATAGGAATATGTATTACATCATAATTAGGGTATTATGACTTTTGAACACTTTTGCATTATGGGGGTCCGGGCTAAGCCAGTCATGGAAGTCATGAAAGTGTTGGCCACTAGCGCCACCTGGTGGTTTTGGGTTTTGACACAAACATTACTATAATGGCCCATTTATGAATTGCAGTTGAAAGAATTTATGCAAAAATCAGGGGAAATGTGTTAAAATAATGTTTTCAATACGTCCAAAATTGAGAATATTTCCAATTTTGTATGGCAGTAAATGAGCCTGACATGGGCTAAATTTGACACCTCTCGACCTCCCGTTTCAAGCGTTTAGAAGGAACAGCAGCGTGCCATATTTAAAGTCATCATGTTTTGACAACCAATGCAAGTCTCCTAGTGTTTTTTTTTGTATGCTTTTCCTTTGATATCACGCATCAAAAACATCAAAAAACCTGAGTCGGGTCAAAATTTTCCTCAGTGGTTAGTCACTAACGTAAGATGAAGAAAGAAACAAGTATGACGATAACCACAGAATAGAAAATGCAAAGACAGTGGTACAGGAACCTGCTAAAATGAATAGCACGTAGCATCGCAGCTAATCATTAGCATAAATGTGTTTCACACGTCTGTCTCCTGCAAGTGAGGCATGATTAACTTTAAGAGAAAAGAAAGGATTGATTGACAGTTGATTAGGGAGGGTTTCATTTAATATGCAGGTCGTTTCGTATGATAATACACTTATTGATAGACTGATCGTCAACGTTAGGGAGTCATCAATGGATCCGATTTCACACCTCATTGTTTAATGGGTGTGTGTAAATGGAATCATGTACCATTGATCTTTGTTTTTTTTTCAGTGATTAACACAAGACTATCGCGGACATTTTTTAAGCTCATCCTCCCCACCCCTTACAAGCTGAGGTAAAACATGTTTTTTTTTTTTTTTATCGTAGGGTTGGTGGGAGGAAAAGATAAAGCAGTGATCCACACCTGTTTTTCATTCCCAAGTTCATCACTCATGACAGGCAGACAAGTGAAGAGGCACAGGGCAATGCGTGCATACACACATTCTTGCACGGCTGTACTTGTGAGGACATCCATTGACCTAATACATTTACTAGTATGCAACCCTAACCCATCCATACCAATATCTGTACTCTATTGTTGCTCAAAAACTCAGTGGTTCCTACAAGTATAGACATACAAGAACACACACACACACACACACACACACACGGAAGTATTTTACACAAGTATTTTGCTCAACATGTGCGCACACAAGCTTTTGTTTCTTTCATGTATAAATATTAATATGCCTTAAGTTAGATAGCCCCTTTTGAGATGTGTGCCTACGCGCCGCTAAGCTAGTAGGGGCAAAATCCTTAGCAGATTTAAGGTGAGGGAAATTTCACTGAAAATTAGGTTTCACAACCCAAACATAAACGTGAAATTAAATAGGTTTCATATTTTAAAGTCAAAGAAGAAACATTTCTAAATCAGGTAAAACAAATAAATAAATAATAATAATACATTACAATATACTGTCATGCCAGCAAATTTTTATTTAAAATGAAGTGAATTGTGTTTTTTTTCAGGAATTAGTGTTTATTATGATCCTCAAGGAAACTTTACACTGATGAAAATCTTCATAGGTATAAACATGAATTTATAATGATATATTTGTTTGTTATATATGTTTGTTAAAGGACATTGAATAAAAATGCACTGAACTTTTTCACAACTTTATTACTGAGCACTGAAAACAATCAAGCAAAACTAAAAAAAAATTGCAGCACGTAAATCAAAACCAAACATAAAACACACTCACAAAAAGACGCTCCGATGGAATGCAAGCAGGTCAGCGATGGCGTGCGCTGTTGACAAATGACATGTCTCAGAATAGAACTTCCTGTTTGATTGAGGGCGCAGTCACGCCTCATTTGGGGGTCACCGCCAAACGGGAGAAACGCGCCGCTTGATCTTTCCCTCTCCTGACCTATGACCCCCCCCCCAACCCGAGGAAATCATGCTTCCTGTCTAGCATTTGCTCAATTTTAGCAAGAGGTGAGGTTAGCGAGATGCTAACATTTTACATCCAATCCGGGATTTAAAAAACTACAATTTCTCCTCTTGGATTTATCCTTGCCTCACTTTTAACCTTTGAACCCCCGTCAAACGAGTCCAAAAAGTTACGTGGCCTTTCGTACTGCGTTATCGTCTTGCTCAGACGCCGCGGTGCGAAGTAAAACAAAGATTATACATCAAGCTACGAGACGTATCAGCGCTCACTGACTGTAATTGTTTTGCGTAGGAAGACGGTCATAACTTGCCGGGAATGCGAGCAGTACAATGGGAATGTCCGGAATGCATCATGTACTGTAGGCCCTTTCCGAGAACCAAAAAATCAATATTACTGGACAAAGACGAGGAAATTGGGGAAATTCCTGGTTTGAAAAGAAAAGTGTTGTTACAGTAGAACGCCCCTAAGGTGATTCTACCGAAATGCAGCGGGAAAAATATGCTTTAAATGTCAATCGATTCATTATCCGGTGTAACGTTAGCTAATCGTATTTTAGTTAGCTGATCGTGCTCAAGGATTTTGCTTCCAATACCGTAACATAACCATTCAAACTAAACTTTCAGTACCATTGACAACTATAGACGTGAAAAATTCATTTTAACCGGGATGGCAGCGAGTTAATCCCGTTAGTTTGATAAATACACGGAATACCTCTTTTTGAATCTACCTCTGAAGGCAGAAAATTCCTAAGTGAACATTCTCCCAGTGCAGTGAGAACAGAACAATGATTAGAAAAAATGATTGGAATCTATTTTTTTTCGTACAATGTAAAAGGAGGTTCTGACACTGCTGGAAAATTGCCCGGTCCACTTTTCTTTAATAATGACGCCAAAGAAGGGTACCAGTGATAGCAGACATTTGGAATTCGTTGGACATAAATCTACCAGAAACCGTTTTTATGTGTCCTATATCTTCAACAAAAAATCTTCTACCTCAGTTGGCAGAAAACTGTCACAACTATTATGAAAAAAAACGTTTTTATCAATTATACTGCTACTTATCAATAAATGTAGTTCAACTCCGATAATACTTCTTAAGATCGTAAGGTCAACTTCATATCGACGTTTTGTATACGTGCCATTGATACAGACCAGCGACGTGGAATTGTATTTTATTTTATGAAATCACAGCTTTTACAGACCGTACTAATGGAAAATTGTTGGGTCGACTGGTATAAAAGTGGTCAGATTTTAAAGGTAGCATAAACGGGGATTCAGATTTGACCCCTAAAGATTGAAATTGGTAGGTTGACTTTCCGTAATGGTGTCGTGTACCGTATATGAAGTAAACGGAATACAAAATGTGGATTCCACTCTGATGCGACATCAGACAGCCGAAAATTTCAGTGTTGACTTTCCCCCACGATCCGTGCCAGAATCAGCACATGGAAATAAGTTTGAAAAAATTGACGCCGTCGGTGTCTCTCAAAAGTGAATTTCCGTAGTTTACGTTGTTTTACGTTATACCCCCTGCGCTTCGAACTGAACAAGATGTTCCGGCTAATTGCGGCTCCTTTCCGCACGAATGGATTTCCATTACCAATTAGTTGCTGCACGGTGAATGTTTTCCACATGGGTACGGGACATCCAGTGATGTATTACGCCTGAGAGATACCATAGCTTACAAAATGAGCCCAAGGGTACGTTTAGATTACAACGATTAAGCCGTACGTTTCGTGAAACATTTTGGATGGAATTTTGCCCCGACGCAGCTAGCATCTGCTGTAAAATAGTTAGCAATTGGTAGCTACCAACACATCAAAATGGAAGGGCCTTTGATAGAACCTCCAGGTGGTGTAGAGATTGACTTCTCCCCTCCTACCATCTCGTTCCTTTCATGAAGGACGGCGAGCTGGTAAGAAGATCATAGAAAGGCTTTTACGGGAAAATTTCCGTCGGGTTTATTGCCCCCCATTTCGTGTCAGGTGCAATTTATGAAGGACAGAAAGTTGGGACAACGAAGGGGCTGCTAAAAAGGGCCGGTGAGAGTTTCAGCATGTAAGATTGGACAATGTGAGACGTTTGCAGACAAGCAAATCGATGTCCACTTAGTCTGGTGTTTTGGGACAAGCGAGGTGATGACATGGACGTGTTGTTCCACCAAAGACCGCCGGAGCTGTTCAAAAGACATGTCGCCACAGGTTGCGGGTTCAAGTGTGCGTCTCCTGTTTTAGGGACACTGAAAAAGGAATGCTGGACTTCCACGCCTGAGGGAACTTGTGACAAGGCCACTTACCCCGGATCAACACCTCCAGCAGACCGTAGAGCCTGAGACAATATCTACATTCAGTTTTACGCATCCGTGAGCCATTTCGCCATTAACGTGAACTAAAGTTGCTTTTACGTGATCCCTCTTAGTCACCTGTTAGATCATTTGGAATCCTTTATCGTGAAAACACTATCGTCAAATACGTAACGGAATGAAAAGCACACCGTACGCTGCCATTGATCCTAAAACCTTGAAAGTTTATCCCGACTTGATTGGTCCTGGGCTGGAGTTGCTCTGCACTTTGATGCAACCCTGACAGGAAGTCTAAGAACCGCCTTTAATTAGCAGTGTATGTCCAAGCTTCCCCGAGGGCAGCAAGGGGGCGCCTGGACAAGAGACCCACAGCGCGAGCTTTGAGGGCCGAGGCTGATTGTCGGTCTGGCTCCGGCTAAAGGTGACCTCGGGCCGCTCCCACGCTCTAGGCTTATAATAAATTCAAGGCGGCATAACTGATGGTGACGCCTTTGTTGGACGCACAGGAAGTCCTCAAGGACAATTACGTTTTGGAATAGGTAGTCCTGTGTACTTTAACACCGATAGTTTCTTGAGTTATTTGAGTTTGAGTGACTGGTTAGCACTCATAGTAGATGAGAGCGTGAGTTCACTTCCGGCTGGGTTTGGAGTTTTTATGTTCTCCCCGTGCCTGCATGGCTTTCCTCCCAGTTTCCATCCACGTTCCAAAAACATGGAAACTCTAAATTATTGGATGGATGTTTGAGAGTTATTTCTTCCAAGATGGTGGATGGTGGTCTTAGTCCTGATTTCTACCCGGTATTTCAGAATCTTAGTCACAGTTCAATTTCAACACTTTAAACTCGGGCTCTTTGGTCCTGATTTCAGTTTGAACCTCTCAACCCCTTGCCCTTGGTCTCAACCTGTCCTAGAATTAGGCTTGCCTAGGTAACAAACCTTCAAAGTCTTGGTCTTGACATGGTCTCTACCTGCCCTGGTCTGAGCCTTGGTTAGGTTTCAATGACTTTGATTGTTCAATCTGCTTTGGACTAGGTTTTGATTCAATCTCAATCCCTCATTGGTTTGGTCCTGTGCTGTGACTCATACTCAACTCTTTTTGGCCTTGGGTTAGCTACAGTCTACCTTGATTGTAGTCTTGTTTTGGTCATAGTTTAAACAAAATATATTTCCGTTCCCCTACATTGTGTCGTATATGTTATTGAGACATATGGACATTGACAGCAGTAGCATCACAACCAAACGTTTCTCTGTGAAAGGTTTTGCAACTCTGCACAAAGTCCTCTTGGTAAACATTTTGACTAACGTTTTACTTTTTTTTTAAGATCTTATCTGAAAGGTAGTAGAATTAGCTGCGTCAGCCTCAGTGGGGGAGTGCTGATGATTAACGCACAGTAACCTCTAGGGGCTGTTACGTAAAATATATCCAAAAACACAAGAAAGTAAGTCAAAAGTGAAGTGCAAAGTTTACTCATCGGTCACAAGAAGGCCTCTTCTGAATACGTCTCTGCCCTCAGGTTGGACTCAAAGAACACAAGAAGAAAACAATTGGTTGTAGACGAAAAACAAGACTGGCTTGTTGAGTTTCTCTACGTCATCTGAGAAGGAAGAGTGGGCCCAAGGGACAAAGGGGCTACTCATGAGGCAACTGGCTAAAACTACAGTGGCTCAGTGAGATGTGACATTTGCAGTCGTGTTTATATATGAAAACAATCCAGGGAAACCCACAGTACAAACCGTCTGTCATTTCAATACTGCATGAAAAACAGCAGTCTTACTGTACTTACCTTAACATCTTCCTTATAAAACTAGTAGGTAGCTAGCTTGCTAGATAGATAGATAGATAGATAGATAGATAGATAGATAGATAGATAGATAGATAGATAGATAGATAGATAGATAGATGGATGGATGGATAAGCTATTGCAGGTAGGCTATGTAGCTAGCGAGTTGGTACGTAGCTAACTAGATAGTAGCTAACTATTGTCAGTATGTAGGTAGCTAATTAGCACCTAGATGGATATAAAAACCATCATAGCTAGAACATTTTTTTTTAGCTAGAGATGGATGGATGTCCAGATGAATGGACGGACAAATAGACTTGTCGATAAGCTAGGTAGCTAGCTAGCTAGCTAGCTGGATGGATGGATGGATGGATGGATGGATAGATAGATAGATAGATAGATAGATAGATAGATAGATAGATAGATAGATAGATAGATAGATAGATAGATAGATAAGCTATTGCAGGTATGTAGCTAGCGAGTTGGTATGTAGCTAACTAGATAGTAGCTAACTACTGTCAGTATGTAGGTAGCTAACTAGCACCTAGATGGATATAAAAAAAAAAAATCATAGCTAGACCATTTTTTTTTAGCTTGAGATGGATGGATGTCCAGATGAATGGACGGACAAATAGACAGGTCGATAAGCTAGGTAGCTAGCTACTGTTGGTAGGTAGCTAGCAATTTAATTAGATAGATATTATGTGGACAGACAGAAATTTAAAAACTTATCTAGGCTTAAACCTGAATTGGTCTTAGTCTTAACTCCCCAAACCCAACAAAGTTTTTGGTCTGGTCTCTATCTCTACCGGTCTTGGTCTTGACTTGATCTTAACCTTTTCAAATCTTTGACTTGGTTCCTTGTCTCATTGTGTGCAAGGTCTTGGTCTCAACATACTCTCATCCTGTCCCTATATATATAAAAAATAGTGCTCGCATACTGAAGCTGCATCAACTAATTTACACATTCCACCCAAAAACGAACACTCTTGAGTTGAACGGAGTTCATAGAGAATTCAAGGATTCCCTCGTCAGAACTATTCCCAATTGCGTACGTGAACATAAATCATCCATAAAAGGCCACACGCACACAGTCAGTGAGTAGAAATTAAGCCGTGTAACCACACATTGAACTCAAAGATAAATGCGTGGCTTTTAAATGACACGTAATGATATGATATATACCGTAGCTTCCTATTCATAGCTTTATTTTTGTGACACATCTGCTGCGTTGTGAGCGTGGAGAAAAAAAATCTCGTCGGACAACTTCAGATGAAATCTGGAAAAAGTCTCGGCTTTCGTTTTAGAAGGACGACATGAGCGTCAGGTGTTAAACTTCACATCGATATTCCAGCATGGACCTACTCGCAGACGGCCGGAATGAGTCCAGACTTAAAGGTCTTTCCTGTCCCCTCCTGTCGCTCTTATCTTCCTTCCCTCAAGCCTTCTGAAGCGTTCCTGCGCTCTCTTATGTTCTGCTCCACAGCGGAACCTGCTGACACAGCTGCTAGCCAAAAGCGTGTGGGTGTGCGTTGTTTGTCCAAGAGGCGAAAGAGGCAGAGAAAGCCCATTTGATGAGGTAACTTTCCAGAGCCGTGACCTCGTTGCTTGACCACTCGACCCTGGAATGAGATCTTTTCTCAATCCGATGCAGTACTTTCCACTCATTCACAAACGGATTAAATTTGAAGATGAGCATCAGGTGAATAAAATTACAACATTGGATTTGAGGAAGTGAGGCAAGAGTTGAACTCTGCGTCACATGTCAAATTCCTCTTTGTTATTGTGTCACACCACATTTCATTATGCTGGAAGTTACGGACATTGCGTCACAGGAGCCCCCACACCGGGTTTATTCATATTTCTTCAAATATTCGTTTTTGCCTGAATTAATCATGGGACATTTCAAATAAAATGGATTTGGTGTAAAGTATTCATGTTTTCATCATTCAAGTGTTCATTATAACCGGTAAATGTCACAACTAAGTGCACTGGTTCCATGGCCTGACTGCAGGGGGTTTGTGAAATAATTTGGGTTATTAATTAATTTTAATTGTAATTTTATATATATATATATATATATATATATATATATATATATATATATATATATATATATATATATATATATATATATATATATATATATATATATATATATATATATATATGTGTGTGTGTGTGTGTTTGTTTTATTTGTTTTATATTAATTAATTGATATATTAATTAGTAGAATAATTATTATTAATACATTTTTTTGAATATTAATTAATTATGTTTTTAGGGCAAATATTCTCAAAGTGGGTAAATACTTTAGGTTATGAATAAATATGTATTTTTATTTCATTTTATCTCATATGAATTGATTTATTAATTATTAAAATGAATTATTAATTAATTGTTCATTATTATTATACCTATTTAAATGTATATTAATATTTATATTATTTTAAATATGAAAGTATTAATGACTCGCCAATGAAGCAATCAATTCAACCTTTAATGTATTTTTTAAAAGAATTTATTCATTTATTTAAGGATCTACCCATTCTACCTAGCAACAGCCGAATAAGCGCCACTTGTTTTCCGCCACCTAAAACGCCGTCCCATTTGTAGTAAAATAACCAAAAGAATCTTCAAACTATAATAAATGAAGCAATGAAGTTTCTTCTGTTTATATATTCCAGAAAATTAGCCTTCTGATTGTTATTTTGTTGCCAACAGCTCAATTTTGGAGAGTATCACTTACCTTTTTAACACATTTACTTTGGCCTGATTACGGTCGTAAATAAGCAATAAAATTCCACTATCATTGTCTAAAAGTTGAGGATTAAGGTGGCAAGTAGGTAAATAAAGCCTGATGTGTGTGTTCTGGTTTGCGTCACTCTCTCAAAACAAGCAGGCCCTCTATTTCCTGTTTATAGCGTCTTCTTTGTTTAACATTTGGTCCCTGGAGACCATGCAGGGAGTTGAGTTGATAAAAGTGCTGGTCAAGAATAACGGGGCTAACGTTTTTTTGGGGGTCACAGATAATGTGCTATCTATGCTATCGCAATGCTAATCTTGTGCTAATCTGTAAACGTGTTGCGAGGCGCCTACTGGAAGCTATTAGACTTGTCTGTTTTTGAGAGGGTTGATCTTGATAACTTTGTTTTTACTCCCACTGCTCTTGGTGATTGACAGTGCGGCCTGTTCGTGTTGTGCGTAAAATTCAAATTCATCAGAGAAAGGACCCAAAAATGGCAACTCCAAACCAAAATGGCCAACTTCCTGTTTGGTTTTTGGCTTGGATTCTTCAATCGTTTCAGTGGGTCTGCTCATGACGTGACGTTTCTACCAAATTTAAAGTGAAAACTGCCTTAAGGCGCAGAATTTTGGAATGGCGTGATTTTTTTTCAGTGTACGAAAAATGGTTTTGTTAACCCGCATGCTCCGCCCACACATGATGACAAAAATGCTGCGCGTATTAGTTCCCATCTCTCCTAGCATCTGTACTTCAAATTGGATATTTTTATGCAGGAACTCCAAATGTTTAATTTTTACTGATGCCTGAAAATGATGACAAATATACCAAAAATGGCTAATTCCAAACAAACTGGATGACTTCCTGTTTCTTTTCAAGCATGCCTTGCTTAGACTTTTTAGTGTGTTTATTCATGATAGAAATGCCAACCAAATAACACGTTGCGGCGTAAAACAGGTTTTGAGGGTTGAATATTTCAAAACTGCTGTTAAATTCATAATAATCTCATTCAATCCCAAGGATGTATTTTTTTCGCTATTTTTTGTAGAGTCCATATGTATATGTATTTTTTTCAAATGCTACGGTAATACACACATCCACGCATTTTTTTATACCGTATCTTTCTGACGATATGTGACGACTTTTTTCTCACAATTTGAGCCCTGTGGCTTATTGTCCAGTGCGGCATATCTGCAGTTTTTTTTTTGCTAGCAAATGACAATACGCCAGTATAGCAAATAAACATATCTGCTCAAGGTGTCATTTTATGGAACGACCATGAAACAGAACTGAAAAGAGGTAAAAAATTTTAGCTGCGAAATTATAGCCCCAAAAACATGGTCTGTGTCTATATATTTATATGCAACATATTTGTTGAGAAATATAGCATGGTGAACCCAAAAACGACCCCAAAAGGACAAAGTTTCGTCCTTTGAAAGGAGACAAGACGATACTGACCATGGTGAGCACATGACCACTGTGTGGGTGGGAGGTCTGAGGTGAGAGGCAGGGATGCAGGTCATGCTCCGTTTGCCGTTGTTTGGAGGCCATAAAGGTCCCAGGTCCCCGGCCGAGGCCTGACCTAAACTGTTTACTTTTCGCAGAGAGGGTCTGAAAGCAGTGTGATAAATGGCCGGCAATCTCCACAGGAAGGTTGAATTAAGATCTTGTCTTGATTTGTGAGGTTTTGTTGAGATGAGTTCATTGGGTTTTGCGTATATCTTCTTGCCTAATAATGATAATAATAATAACAGCTCCATGAGATGGTAAAGAACTTGCGCTGACCATTTGGGAATCATTTGGGTTACTGCAGCAAAATCTTCATTTCCCTGCAAGTCGCACTTGTGAGCTATTGCATCTACCAGAACTATAACTAAGAATCCAGTCCGAGCTATCCAGATTCCGCAACCTTAAAGGCTCAATCCCCGACTCGTCTCCGGAGAGCCCGTTGCGGTTTTGGGATTCATCCAGGAAGCAAGTATGTGGTCAACCACGACTTTTTTTCTTTATTCAACTTCGCACACATTACATTCACACTAGCAACATTCATGGGAATATAGAATACGCCACAGGTGTGGAACTCCAGTCCTCGAGGGCCGGTATCCTACATGTTTTCAAACCTGTTCCCTCAAAAACACCTGATTCAAATGATTGGGATCATTTTGAAGCTCCTGCGGAATTTGCTAATGAGCTAATTATTTGAATCAGGTGTGTTGGGGAAAGAAAACCGGAAAACATGCAGGATGCCGGCCCTCGAGGACTGGAGTTCGACACCTATGGAATACGCCATCAAGATGGTGGGTCAATCGAGGCGCTTCAGAGGGGGTTGGATAAGAGTTCTGCAGAGCTCCACAGAGCCCCGGGGGGGCTGCGAGAGGGAGCTGGGGGAGGGGGGCTCCAACGCTTTAATGCAATATTTAAAATCCGTGTGCATGCGCCCATGCTGAAAAAAAAAAGAACTGTCCTGTCCTATCATTGTCCACGCTGACTCACGCTATCCATGCATTCTCTTGACATTTCCTGTGCGGCTGGAGGGCGGCGTTGGCAAACGCACGTACTTGAAGGAGCATACCAGTACACACGATATGAAGAGCAAAACAAATGATAGATGTCTGGCGCTGTCTTGAGTTGAAACAGTTTTAGTTGCTAAGGAAGACCAAGGTGCATGGGAGGAACTTTGAGGATTTAAGACTGAAATAGGGCTAAGAGCAACATTTTTTTTTTTTTAAAAGCCAGAATACATTTAAGACCAAGACTTGAAATGGTTGAAACTAGGGTCGTCACGATCTAATTTTTAAAAATCGATTATCCTCTCGATTATTCCAATGAGAAATCAAAACTAATCTCATAGATCTGACATCCACTATTTTCATGGGGAGTTTTTTTTTTTTTCTCAAGGTGGCTATTTTTGGTCGACCTGTTATTAGTCGACTTACCCGACCTGGTTGACTTTTTTTCCTAGTTGAAACTGATGTGGAAAATTCCGATCCAAGAGGGCTGCTTTCCTGCCATGTTTTATATGTTTCTGTCCTGATTCAAATAATCAGAATCGTTATCATGGCTGCAGAAGAGATTGCTTATGAACTGATTTTAAGAATGGAAACATCTAGAACATGCAGGAGTTGTTCACCCCTGGATTTAACCGTTTCTCTCTGCAAGATCCAAATGATTAAGATCAATATAATAATGAGCCAATTATTTGAATCAGATGTGTTGAAGAAACATCAAAAATATGGAGGACGCTGTCTCTTGAGGACTCGATTTTAACACCTGTCTTTAGACTTAGACCGAGCAAGCTTGAGACTAAGTCAAGACCAAACTTAATGTATCCAGAATCAAATCAAGACCAAGACTTTGAATAGTTAGGACTGAGTCAAGACAAAGAAGAAACCGAGCGTGATTTTGAAGGGTTGATACATATTTGAGACTAAGACCAAAGTAGGTCAAGACCAAGTCTTTGAAGGTCTGAAATCACAACAGGTCTATGAAATAAAGCCAAGTTGAGTGGAATCTAGACAAGGATCTCCTTTAAGCTCAAATCTACGGTATTTTTGCATCCTGTGGAAGAATTGCCATACGTCCCAATACTTTTGCCCAGGTAGTGGACTGGAGTGCTCGCTAGCAGCCTGGTTTTACTATTTCTTGCATTGCAGCAGAAAACCTTCCTCACCAGTTTTAGCTGTGCCCCAAGAGGTCCTGTCAGTCCCCGAAATAGAAGCCTGCATGTTTTGTGAGAACTGATATTTTTATCATTTCCCGTGCAGAAAAAGACTGTTCTGCGGCTGCATCTTCTGCAACAAGTCTCTCCCTTTATGGAAGCAGTAATCACAGAGGATCCCTCCTGAATTTCACCATGTTGGCAGCAAACTCCGGAACGGATTCGTCACACGGACTCACACGTACTACTCAAATCTGAGGCTGATTAAAGACCGTGACGGGGCATGACCGTATATTTAGCAAGGCTCCAATATAAACAACGCCGGCCGAGGAGGCAGCGTCGCGTACGCTTCAGCGAGCAAGTGGGAGAGAATCTCATCGTTCTGTAAATGACAGCTTTTCTGCTCAATCAGGCGGCGCCTCATTTTGGGAAGGACAAAATAAATGCCTGTGGGGAGGCCGCTGCACAGTGTCATCATGTGGCGATGGTAAATTATAATAGACGCAACATGATTTGGAAAAACAGCTAGACAAGAACAACGGTCGGAAATAAAAAGGTGTGAAAATGCCGGGTGATGTTAGGTCACATTTTTGAGTGGTCATACCCAGCAGCAGGGCAGCTTGAGACCAAGTCAAGACCCAGATCGGGTTGAGCCCGTGTAAAGATTAAGACCAAGGCCGCTTGAGACCAAGTCAAGACTAAAACATCAAGACTAAAACCAAAGAAGGTAAAGAGGAAGACTTTGTTTGAAACAACGTCATGAAAAAGACCAAGGCACAATGAGACCAAGTCATGGTCTCTATTTTGAGTGGTCATACCCAGCACCAGGGCAGCCTGAGACCAAGTCAAGACCCAGATAGGGTTGAGCACGTGTAAAGATTAAGACCAAGGCCGCTTGAGACCAAGTCAAGACTAAAACATCAAGACTAAAACCAAAGAAGGTAAAGAGGAAGTCTTTGATTGAAACACCGTCACGAAAAAGACCAAGGCACAATGAGACCAAGTCATGGTCTCTATTTTGAGTGGTCATACCCAGCACCAGGGCAGCCTGAGACCAAGTCAAGACCCAGATAGGGTTGAGCCCGTGTAAAGATTAAGACCAAGGCCGCTTGAGACCAAGTCAAGACTAAAACATCAAGACTAAAACCAAAGAAGGTAAAGAGGAAGTCTTTGATTGAAACAACGTCACGAAAAAGACCAAGGCACAATGAGACCAAGTCATGGTCTCTATTTTGAGGGGTGAAACTGCACGAAGACAAAGATCACATGCATGTTGAGTCCTTGTTCATACGAAGACTCGGTGGGCTCAATGTTGAGTCACGTCTAACATCAAAATAGAATGAGACCAAGTCAAGACCAAGACTTTGAATAGTCAAGATTGAGTCAAGACCAGGCAGCTTGAGACCAAGTCCAGACCACGACTGAGTTGAATTCATGTCAAAATTAAGACCAAGGCATGTTGAGACTAAGTCAAGGCCAAGACTTGCAGGTGTCAAGTCCACATGAAGACAAAGACAAAGGCAGATAAGACTGAATTGGGACTTTGAAGGGTAAAAACCAAGTCTCAACAAGGACCAAGACATGAAGAGTGCTTGCAAGATCAAATCTTTGTGGGCTCAATACTGAGAGAATCCCCACTCCAAGACAGTCGAGACCCGGATCTTGAAGTGTCAATATTGAGTCAAGACCAAGCTTGAGACCAACCCAAGACCGAGACTACTTTGAACCCATGTCAAGATTAAGACTAAAGCGGGTTGAGACTAAGTACAAGCTGATAGTTGCAGGTGTCAAGCCTACAACCAAGCCAGGTCAAGATGGAGATGTCACCAATACTTTGAAGGATTGAAACCAAATCACAACCAAGACCAAGGCAGGTTGAAACCAAGTCACGGTCAGTATTTAACCATGTGACGACAAAATCCAATGGATGTTGACCTTGTCCAGACCAAGACTTTATTGGCTCAAAACTGAGTGAAGTCTAAACGCAAGGCAGGTTGATACCAAATAAAGACCAGGACGTTAAGGAATCCAAATCAAGTCAAAGATGGATTAAAACAAGTCAAGACCAAGACGTTGATGTATCAAGCAAGCAAGATGAGTCTAAATGGGTTTTGCTTTCAGGTAGGAGCTTCCCTTATCCTACGTTGCTCGAAAAATAACCGGTGAAATGACCACCACCTGGATGGCGGTAATGGTGGGGGCGTGGAAGGTAAACATCATTTCCAAGTGAAATTGTAAGAGGCTAAATTATGGGTTACACTATTTAATAATATACGAGAGAGGAATTTCTGGCAGTGGTAAATTATAGATGAAACTGGTGGTGGTGGGAGGAGGTGGGTGTCAAAGCACAAAGGAGGAACATCTCTGGTTATCAGCCAGGAGGTTGATTTGTGTTGTTGTTCAGAGTAGAAGAGTAAAGGGTGAAAACAAGACTTTGACGGGTCATAAGTGTCCAAAGACCAATCTTTTGAGGTCATGAAAACAAGACCAGGGCAGGATGAGGCCCAATTTTTAGGGGGTAATTACTGAGTCATAACTAAAACCAAGGGCAGGTTCAGCCCACCAAGACTTTAAGGACTTTGAAGCGGAGTCAAGACTGAGACCAAGACAGGTTGAAGCTAGGTCAAGACTGAGAGAGGTGTCTGTCGATAGTAAGACTTTGAAGTACTGAGCTCAAGACCAGGACAGGATGAGGCCCAATTTTTAGGGGGTCATTACTGAGTCATAACTAAAACCAAGGGCAGGTTCAGCCCACCAAGACTTTAAGGACTTTGAAGCGGAGTCAAGACTGAGACCAAGACAGGTTGAAGCTAGGTCAAGACTGAGAGAGGTGCCTGTAGATAGTAAGACTTTGAAGTACTGAGCTCAAGACCAGGGCAAGCTGAGGCACACATTTTTAGGGGGTCAATACTCATTCATAACTAAGAACAAGTTGAGAACAAGTTGAGAGTAAAAAGTTGAAGGGTTGGGACTGAGTTAACATCAAGATTTTGTAGAGTTGAGGCTGAGTCAAGACTAAGACAGTTGAGGTACTGAGATCAAGACCAGGGTCGATTAAGGCCCAATTTTTAGGGGGTCATTACTGAGTCAAGTTGAAGGGTTAAGACTGAGTTGAAACCGAGACTCTGAAGAGTCGAGACCAAGATCAAGACCAAGAGAAGTTGAGGCTGAGTCAAGACTAAGACAAATGGTCTCTTGTATATCCCAATAATGTGTTAAAAAAAAAAATCAAACTGCATGAAATTAATGGAAATTTTTCATGATCGTTTTTCCATTTGTTTATAAAATTTGGTATAGCGCGCAAGATAAATAAATAAATAAATAAATAAAATGAAAAACAAAATATCCATTGGAAGGAAAATGCTCCAACCAAAATAACATCGCCATCTATTGGCCTGGCATGCAATTTGCAGTGGTTTTGCATTTCTGCACGAACGGGAATTCTTTTAACGCTGTCACTTTTTTACTCGGTCATTGTCACGTAAATACATAGCGCACGCAGCCTCGGGTTGCTCAATCCATCTTGATTCCAAATGTCAAGTGTAGGTCCGGCGTTGTCGGACCTCCGAGCGTTTTTCATGACCCACTTTGAACATCAAAGTGGGTTTCCCCCGCCTCCCCGTGCCTTCATCTCTCTTTTTGGGTCATGCCAGATGTGACCCACGGGAAAAAGTGCTGAGCGAGTTCACCTTTCATGGCAATGAGCGAAGAGTTATGGTCTACCACATGGAAGACAAAAAGACTAAACACCTTGGAGCTAAGACTGAAGTCTGGTGCACACAAGGACCTATTTTAAAATGTTCCATTATGATTAAAACAGTGTGCGGGTAAAGGAAAACTGCAGAAAATGCCTCGTTACTCCCACCTGTAATTCATTTTCGTTATGAAGATGTTTGCACTCCCTTGGTAACATTGTAAATAATGCAACTCCCTCAGAACAGGTTTTGACGGTCAACTGTTGACGTCAGCTGGTGGTTTTTTTTCTCCATTTTAAATCACAAAACCACTTTCGAATGTTTTTCACACATCCCTTTACTCTTCAAAATTGAGAATAGGAAAAAAAAAACACCCAAATTGGCACCAGATTGTCCAGTTTTACATGTTGTTGCATTTGTATTTTATCGCAAAACTGCTGATTACAGGTCCAAAAGGATGTAATTTCATATAATCCTCTTCCAATGACGTGCCGGGTTGTTTGTTATTAGTAGCATGATATCCCCACCTTCTGGTAAATATGTGCATATGCAACGGTTCACGCTTTCAAACAGTAACACAAAAAAGACTCTGGAGGGCGCTGCTGCTTCGTTAGAATACACACGAGAGCGATTCATAATTTCTCCTGTGCTTTACATTTTTTACAGTCAGACAGAAACCACCGGATGAAACGTGAACTTGTGAGACAAGACACATGAAGGGAGCGGTGCTTTTAATCGAATCCATTTTAAAGGCGAACAATGGTGTTGACATCTTTGGCAAACTTCCGTATTTGCTTTCATGACTGACGCAAAACTCGTTTCCCATCAACGCTGAGATTTCATCACGTGTTTCAATGGCGAAAGCCTCTTTCGAGTTAAGACAAAAGCACAAGGAAGGATGAATGAAGCAAAGAAATGTGTGAGCATCATACCTGTTGAAATTACTGACTTTGTGTGTCCAAATATGCTCCTGGAAGGATTTCAACAACTTTCATTCCTGATATCTGTCAAGGAATTCACTCATCAATGGAAATCTAATTCATTACACTCGATTCATTAAAATGTTTTTTCAAGTATACGTTCAAATATGGATATGTTCAAATGTACTTACAAGCGAAACGCTGAAAACATTTTTTCC
The DNA here is from genome assembly GCF_059441005.1 of Hippichthys cyanospilos. Taxonomy (NCBI): domain Eukaryota; kingdom Metazoa; phylum Chordata; class Actinopteri; order Syngnathiformes; family Syngnathidae; genus Hippichthys; species Hippichthys cyanospilos. The sequence goes on from NC_142371.1 coordinate 20,414,226, forward strand.
CATTTCAGTACTATCTTAACAATTGGCCTTAAAGTACATTAGAACATATTTGAAAACATGTTGGAAAGTACGTGTAAACACATTTAAACGTATTTGCAAGCTAAATGCAAAAAAAAAAAACAGCATTTTTTTCACAAGGCTACATAAAATGTTTGTCAACAAACCATTGCAATTTGAGAACAAATGCAATGTTTTTAAATCTTAACCTACAAGTCCGTCATAATGTACTGTATTTGAAAATATGGTTGCACATACTTGTAAATACATTTAAACATTTGCAGGCTAAATGCTAACAACATAGCATTTTTACACATTTTTCCCATGGCAATATGGCAACAAGTACTTTTTTTAATTAGCCTACAAGTACCTTAAAACATATTTGAAAATGTGTTAGAATGTAATTTCAAACACATTCAAATGTATTTGCAAGCTAATTGCTAAAAACGTAGCATTTTTTCCATAAGGCTATGAAATATGCTCGTTATCACCCTGTTGATTTACGACAAAATGTCAGAATATATATGAAAATATGTTCAGACATACTTTTAAATACATTCAAACACATTTGGAAGCTAAATGCTAAAAATAGCATTTTTCCCATAGGGCTACAGTGGGAAAGCTGAACTCTGCTCTGGGAATTTTGCTCTGGGATTTACAACAGTGACCCAGCATGAATTTGGGATCTAAAAACAAATGGAAACGCGACACCATCCCGCTATGAAGACGTGCACATCAATTCTCTAGGGCCCGTATATTTCAGTCATCTTTCAAGGCAAACAGAATTTCTGTACTATATCTATGTAAGTATGGGTGATATCATATGAAAGATTTATTTCCATTCCCTACTTTGAATTGCATGTAGGGAATAGCTATGTTGTATGTGTGGAAATACTGCCATCTAATGGTGACAGTTGTCACTACAGTGCTCAATTGGCTTACATTAGGTAAGCATTCGTCAAGGGTGTCAGTCAGCCTCCATAAAAAAAAAAAAAGGACGAAATGTTTTATTATTTGTAAAAGATAAATTCTCATTCATGGCATTGAAAGAGTTCAAATATATATATTTTTTATTATTATATATTTATAATTTTGATATATTGATGACTTGTTTACAATGGTATTTACACCAGGGGTGTTTAAACTCAGTTCTCGAGGGCCGCTACCCTGCATCTTTTGGATGTTTCCGTCCTCCAACACACTTTATTCAAATGATCAGCTCATCAGCAAGATTAGCAGAAACCTTTAGTTTGCTTTTATTGCAATATGTAGCCAAGAACAAGCATGAAAATGGCAAAAAAAAGTGCAAATGGTTTTTATTAAGAATGCTGTAAATCAGCGGTGTACAAAACCAGTCCTCGAGGGCCGCCATCCAGCATGTTTTAGATGTTTCTGTCCTCCAACACACCTGATTTAAATGATCAGCTCACTAGCAAGATCAGCAGAAGCCTGTTAATGATCCTGATCCTTTGAATCAGGTGTCTAGGAGGACGGAAACATAAAAAAGATTGGTGTCAATTTGACACCAATCTTGATGTGCTACCCCCTCCCAAAAAAATAAAAAAAATAAAAAACAATACAAACTTGCTTATTGAATTAAAAATAAACCGTTCACAGTTATCTTGCCATATTCATGCTTGCTTTTGGCTACATGCTGCAATAACAAGCGCTTGGCAAACTTAATTTGTTTACGTAATTCATTTCCTGTTTTATGGTTATCGTCACACACTTCCTCTTTGCCTTTGTGATTCTCCTATTTCCTGATCCGCGGCGCTGCTTTGATGTGTAATTCACTTCGGTGGTGACGGATAACGAGCCAATCTGTAACGCTAATAACGCTACAAAGCAAGGCTATGAAAACCGTAATGCAATAAGAAGCAGCCAAGAAAAATGGCCGCCGCCATCTAAAACGTGAAGGTGAAAACAACTGACGAACCGTTTTTGAAATGGCGTGCTGAGTCAGTTTTAGTCATATGTCGAGTCATAAGTCCTTAAAGGCCACTCCTAAAAGTGTAAACAAGCAGTAAAAAGTCACTTAAAAAGCAAATATATGTTTCTGCAGTCTCCAGTGACCCTTGTGATCTTGTCTGGCCCAACATAAATTAATTCTCTAAACATATGCAGCCACATTCCCATAGCGACCTTCGTGAATACCAATGTTGGTGTTAAGGTCATTATGAGGCTTTGGGATTATTTGCATCAATGAGTACAAAAAAAAATTGCTTGGGTCAAGGTTAATGACACTAAATTCACTCATTCAGTCCCATAGGCATATTTTTTCTTTTTTTTTCAAGAATGCAGACATTCAAAGTCGACTATTTTCCATTAATGTCAGACGCAAAAAGCTGTAACTTTTTTCTCATGATTTGAGGCCTGTCCAGTGAGGTGTATCTGCAGTTTTTTTACAAGCCACCAGGGGGAAGTATACCAGTAAAGCAAAGGTGTATCTGTTCAAGATGTTTATTAATGGAACAACTACTAAATAGAACAGAAAAGATGTTTTAAATATATAATATAGAAATACACTATGAAAAATCTAAAACTATATGTTGAATTAGAGTTTGTATAAAGGTTTTATGACAAAAGGTATTTTGTTATTTTGACAAAAGGATAGCGCTGAAAAGTCACAGTTTTTGAAACGTTATTATGTCTGCAAACGGATTTAAAAGAGTAGAATAGTGCTTGATGCTTTCAGTTTGATTAAAGGCAACACATGAGAGCCATGTAGTGTTGTTTCTCCCTCAGGCCTTCAGTAGAAACCTCCATGCAAATATTTTATGTTGTATTTCGACTTTCGAAAGACTACAGAAGCTCTTTGAGGAGTGTGAACAAGCTGGATTGGGCTGGCAAGCTAAATTTTGCTTCAAAACCTTCAAAACAGGCGCATTTCAGCCACACAAAAAATAGGGTGTGGTAAGTGTGTTGCAAACATTGATCTTTGGGGTATTTTGATAAAAGGACATTGCTCAGAACTCTTTACAGTTTTTAGAACGCTTTTATGTCTCCATCAAACGGATTTGAAGGAAGAGAATATTATTTGATGCTTTCGGTTGATTAAAGCCAACACATGAGAGTCATGAGGCGGCGTTTTTTTCACAGGCCAAGTGTTGGAACCTCCATGCCGGTAGGGGTCGCTGATTCACGGCTACCGTCTTCATTCCCTCCACGCGTCTCCTTTCGCATCCCGCCAACCTCCGCGAAAAAAAAAATTCAAGGTGGAACGAGGCGGAACACAACCGCGCCAGTCGAGCAGAAGCCGTAAAGGAAGCGAGCGACACCGCCCCTCCGAGGCGGTCACCATCGCTGCTGACCCCCGCCAAGGTCCTCCTCCTCCGCGGGGGCGGAGACGTCGGAATTGCCGCACACGCGCCAACATCGACTCGCAGAAAAAAAAAAGCCTTTGGAAAAAGTTGGCGTTTACTCGGCGACGAGGCAAAATGCGGCGCGGTTGTGTCGCGGCTCAACGTCAAGGTCAGAACCGGAGCTACGACGCCGCCTCGCCTGCGACTTTGTCGGGAAGGGGACAGAGAAGCGCGGAGGGGGATGCCGCTGCGTGTCGCTTGCCTCCAGCATCAACAATGACACCTTTCCCCGGAGAGGACATCCGTATTCGCTGCTAAGTCACGCCGACAAACTTGCCCAGAAGCCCGCAAAAGGAAGACTTCGAGTTTTTCTTTGTAACATTTCTTCCGTGTGTTGTATTATGAGTCTCCGTCAATTATCGTGACATTTCCTGCTTCCTCCCTTCCACGGCCCTTGGCGGCTCACCTGGCTAGCCAAGACCGCTCCCCACCAGCTAGCTAACCGAAGAAACCTTCCCTGCTTCCGAAGTCTTCAAAATCCTTTTTCATGTGGAGAAGTTGGAACAAACGAACGCTCAAACTTCTTTGAACTTCAAACAAGCTTCACGTGGAAAAAAAAAAAATGTTCCCTAGGAGAAGCGAGCGTCACCCGGGCGGTTTCGGTAGCAGCTTGCCGGAGCGAGGACTCCTGGTGCTGGTAGTCCTGGTGCTCCTGCAGGGCTCCGTGCTGCACCTCGGAGCCGCCAGCTCCCCGGAATTGGGCCACCGAGACGAGGGAGATGTTCACGTCGTGGCGGAAGAGAGGCACAACTTCACTAAAAAGCCCTTCCCGGTGCTAAGCTTCGAGTACAAACACATCCAGACACCCTTCGAGATCTCATTATGGGTTCTGCTGGCTTCCCTGATGAAATTAGGTGAGTTATTTTTGTATGTTTGGATTAGTTATTATAGGTGATCTGACCTTTACAACGTCATCCTTTGCAGGTATTCAGTAAGTTACCTTTACACATAGATGATGTGCTCATGAGTTATTCATTGAGTTGCAGCGGTGTGCAAACTGCACTGCATCACACTGGGACTTGTTGACATTGCTGACGAAAACTTGGAAAAGCCTCAGCGTCTATTATCATTTTCCAAATTAACTCTTGCAGTAATCGCCTGAAGTTATATAACGGCTTGAATATACTCAATGCACAACATGTATTTGTAGACACGCAGGCTTGCAAAAGCTGCTTTCATAAACCTTTTGGAGGTTGTGTTAAAATTGTGCAAGTTACAGGGTCTATATCATGATATTTTAAATTTTTCGTAGTGTAATTTGTGCATATTAATTACATTTGGCACATAGGTGATTTAATTTCTTCTTAAATATGAGGTTTATAATACTGTTATTTCTAACCAGGAAGTGAAACGTCTCGTTTACTGAAGCCACAGACACATTTTCTACAGTAAAATATAACTTATAAATGCAATGCTGCTGTTTACTTGGCAGACTCGGCGCAAAAATTCTCCTTTGAAATTACAAGAGTGTGTGTTGGCATTTCTGCCTCACGGATCAACGATTCTGGGTTCGAATTTCAGCCTTGACTGTCCTGAGTGGACTGCTTGTTCTGGTGCTCTCGTTTCCTCACACATTCCAATAACGTATGACTACATGTAGACTATTAATTGCGCTTGGACGCAAATGCATAGTAGTTCATCAAAAGTGCTCGTATAGAATTTGAACACCATCAGAACTTGTACAGTACCTTAACAGGATATTCTCTAAATGATAGTCTTGTGTTTAAGCAAAATGTTTTTTCAGACTTCTCTATTGCTTGCCTGCCTTGCATACGCACAAAACATGCATGTCAGATCAGTTATTTGATTGGCTGATTCATCGCAGATGGGAGGGGTTATAATGCACAGAAAAAGCTTTCATAAACTTTAGAGGCGCTATGGCTAATCGATCGGCAACTGGGGATAGGCAGGTACTGTTACAGATGCCCGCATTTTTTGACACCATACCGAAAAGCCAAAGAAAAAGTAAAGCCATTTTGTTCATCTATAAAAGTTGCGTCGATCATGAAGACCATAAGGCCGAGATTGCCTTTTGCATCACAATCACATAGCGGAAAAGGAGAAGAATGGCGGTGATAAGTTGCACAGATAAAACTCAGATTTGCTGAATGCGACATTGTACAAATGACAAGCTTGCAACTCTTTGTTTACTGATGCTAAGATTCAACCGGGCAGATAAACAGACCCAAAAGGCCACACGGTTTTAAGGTTCATTGAATTTGCTCAGTTCGGTTGCTCACTCAGGGGGTTAAAATCTATACGGCTGATTGCTAGTGATGAGGAGAGGATTTTCTGTGGGTTTTTATGGCTCGCCACAGCTATGACTAAGCAGCTCTGATGCAGCCTTGGATAACGGACAGCAATAGTTTGACGAATCACGATATACAATCATGGTATCGCCACTAGAATTTGCCACAAAATTTCTATATAGCTGTGTGGTTTATTAAAGTTAACTTTTATCTTAATCTTGACTTTTTAAAAAATAGGTTAGCTTTCATGAATTTTAGAGCAGATTTGTTAGTTTTGTAGTTTTAGTATTGGTTTATCTTTCTTTTAACCCTTTAGGCGACAGTTTTTTAATTTAAATATTCCATTTTGCATCACCATTTTAAAAGATTGTAGCTTGGTTAGCGATATAGGCTGTAAAGGTTACTTGGTGCTTTGGTTACTTTGGTGCTTAAAGGGTTATTAGATGGAGTATTTGTCGAGTGGAAGATAAAAAAAAAAAAGTCACTATTTATTGTCTACAATTCTCAAATGACTGTTTGACCTTCATTTTTCTGTACGTACAGCAATACTGAAATGAAAAGATTTATAATACATCTCAAGAGCTCATGTATAGTATACATTGACAGACAAAAACAAAGGTAAAATTTTCTGCAATTAGTTAGTTTGTATTCATCAACATAAAATGCAGTTATTCGTTAGCCGCCGACGCGAATGCTAATTTGATCGCAGACGACAGTGTCGTTTACTCTCTTTTATGCTATTAACATCACTAATCGTTTGCGTTATCACGATTTATGATAGAGTACGTATTTCGGATAACCGTTTCATCTCTAATCCCGGATTAAATATTAACGCTCACCTTTGATGTCCTTTGTTTGTCTCCCGTGATTGCAGATCATGTTGACATACTGTTCAGCTTTTGGAATAGAAAGAATATAGTGGACCTGTGCTATTCATGCTGGATATCAACCGAATATCAAGAATATGCATATAGTTGACACTCATATTTATTTCCAATAGTAATATATATTTTTTTTATTTTGAAATCTCCAAAACATTTGAATTAGTAGAGATATAGTCATGTCAGTGAGCATTTTCCACAAAAGCATGGGGCTGTAGCCTGTATTTGATTCCGATAAAACTCGAACATAATGCTATTGTTAGATAACACTGACTAAAGAGGAGACATATTGTGAAAGACAAGATGGTGGACACAGGAGGAGACACCAGAATGACTGTCGCCTGACTGACTGACTGCTGGCCTTAAGCCTCCAATTAACCCAGGAAGGCTGGAGAATGGGATGCGGGTAATTGAATGTGGCTGCTTGACTGGCCAGCCCGGTCCCCGCGTCGGCGCCTGACGGACCCCTCGTATCTTATGCGGCTCGAATGTGCCATCCGCGGTCTATTTGTCTCCCCGGCAACCCGCCATTGCACATGAGCGGATCGCAATCCCTTTACTTAACCTCAACTCCGCTTGCTGCAGTCTCCCAGTAAATTACAACGGTAGGCATGTCAAATGCCGAAAAAGAACTTTTTGACGATAAATCACCCAAGCGCTTGTTCACTTTTGCACCGCCAAGTAATGGCTGTCAGCGCATTATCTAAATGGCCTCTTTCTTCATTTGGTTTTGGATGTAAATAAACGTACAAATGTAATAAGTAACAACTTATCGCTAGGCCATATAACAATCCGAGTCGGATGCCTTATCTTGACATCCACTAGTTTACAGATAACATTCATTGATAGAATACAAAATGCACCCATTGCTGCTGTTCTTCTGAAACGTTACGACTGTGGTCAAATATATTTTAGGGACGATCGGCACACATTTGCACAAATCCGAGGACGCAAAATTTTTTTTAAAAGGGGTATTGGCCGCATGAAGTTATGCGGTGGTCCGGATCTGGCGCCCGGGCCTGGTGTTTAACACCAGTGTTCTAAATTTAACTCAAACCTTAAGAACGTACATTTTTTCAGCATTATTCTGATTCTCTAGATTCTCGGTTGGTTTGCACTCCAATCCCTGCAAGAAATCACGCAAGATGCCGAGATTCGATTACGCAGCCAAAATTAGAGTTTGTAACCAAATAAACAATTGCTGGTCCAAAAAAATTTCATACAAAATTAGACACTTGCAGTTTCTGAAGAAATTGCCCGTGAAGGCTAAAATTGCTAGATGAAAAATATTGAAACACGGAATTGATTTTCAGTGACGTGGAATAATACTCAATTTTTTATTTATTTATTTATTTTTTTGCAAAGCGCAATTTTGGCCTTTTAGATATTTTCCAACCTTAATTAAATGATTTGTATCCCCCCCAAAAAAACTGAATTTGTAACGTTAAATGTCACATTTGAAGAAATGGTAAATTGAAGTGAAAAATGTGTAATTTTGTGAATATTGTGAAAACCTAAAATTGCTAGATGAAAAATATTGAAACATGGAATTGATTTTCAGTGATGTGGAATAATACAACAACAATAATGCAAAGCGTAATTTTGGCCTTTTAGATAATTTAAATTGAATGATTTGTATACAAAAAAAAAACAAAACAAAACTGAATTTGTAACATTAAACGTCACATTTGAAGAAATGGTAAACAACCTTAAGAAACCTTTTGATGAAAATGCAACCCTATTGGGAACAAATGGATACATTTGAAGTGAAAAATGTTTAATTTTGTGAAAATCGTGACTATTTGGAATGAGAAAAATACTAGCATCCACGGCATGAATTTTGGGTGAATGTTAACATTTGAATTACGTGAATTGATTGGATGAATGGTGAAAGAACATGCAGTGGCTTGTTATCATGGCGACATTTTTGCTCCCCCCCATGATCTCATCCTTCATTCATCGTTTTGCATTTCCAAAAGAAGTCCAATATTTTCATCGAAGTACGTGTTTGGACAACCTCAGAAAAAAAAAAATCACACCTCTTTGTTCTTTTGCCTTTGATGTGCTGCACTGTGTTTGTAAGAATGAATGTGTTTAGAAATGAAAGAATAATACCAAACTCACAGTGATGAATGGGCCCTCGCGCACCGGCGCCAGTAGTTTTATGGCATGTCATCAAACTTTGCTGCCACCATCTGCTCTCAAGCAACGAGAGAAACTCAAATTATTCATAACTCACCTATCTAGTATACATTGTCAAAATTCGGTAATAATACCCCGAAGAAAGCTTTGTCTTTGCAGGAGTCCTGGAAATGGCCATAATGACCCCTAAATGACCTCTTTAAATAAAAATGGATGACTTTCTTTGGATTCTCGGGCATAGGTTCTTAAGATTTTTACTTTAACATGTCTAGAATTCTCATATGGCTCAGTGGAAAACTGCTTGAAAATGTTTCTATGCGGCAAATGTGAAATCCCTGAAATTGGTCATTAATTTGGTTTTACAATAACGCCAATCTTTCAAGAGGCTCCTAAAACCGCGCCGTCCCCACACACACATAAACATATTTAAGACTAATATTATTGAGCGTGAGAATATGTTGACCCCTCAGCTGTTGTTAAGTGAAACGATTACTACTGTTGTGGTTGAGTCCAAAGTTAAATGACCAATCAAGAATCTACTGTATGTTGTAGCAGCTTTATCTCTTTAACGTATAGTTTTATGATTCCAAGTTAACCATTTGAAAGCCCGCCTTTGGCAATGCCTGAGTCAACTTAGATGTGCTACTTAGATTTGACAGATAAGAAATTTGATCTTTGTCAGGCCACTTTCGTAAACGGAATAACCAAGCTCTCTTATCTCCACCGTATCAAAGGCGCCTTCAAGCTGTCCGGATCATTTCCAGATGATTTGATCTTCCTGAAAATTTTACTTGATGTTATCTACAGCTGAGATTCATCTGAAGCATATATATATATTTAGAATGTTGCTCAAAGTGCTCATACCAATAGTCCATAGCCGCAGTTTTATTCCAAGTGTTTATTCTTGTATCAGAGATCATTCCTTCAAATATGAGCTGCCATTCAGTGCAGTTGACAGCTAAAGACCACAAATACGACATAAAATGTTATTTTTCCTGCGTTGGCGTCGACAACTACGTGTGTCAAAATCAATTTTATGTTGACTGTCTCAGAATACGGAAAACTACGGCTGGTATTTTGCAACTCGGTCCCAATCAATGCACACATCAGCCTTTGAAATAAGTTAACTTTGACACAATCGTTTCCAGATCTACTTTTTATCATACCCCTTCAAGATCAGTGACTAGTTGAAACAAGGTCGGTCTTTTTCGGAACTACTCTTCAAACACGTGGTTGGTCATTTTCAGACGTTTGGTTTTGTTCAGCGCTACACATATTTATGTTTAGAGCTACTCTTTGACACACAGTCAGTCCGATTCACGGCTCCCCTTTGACCCACGATTGCTAATCAGAAATATCATTTGACATGCGGTCGATTATGTTCGGAGCTACAGTACATTTTGACACGATGTGCGGTTGTCAGAGCTTCTCGTTGACATTCAGCGGGACTGCTTGATCTGACTGCTAATCTTTAGTACACAGGCATGCTCGGAACTACTCTGACTCTCGAATGATCGAGTTCAGATATACTCTTTGACACACGGTCGATCGTGTTCAGAGCTACATTTTGACACTCTTGTCTTTGGTCGATCATATTCGGAGCCTCTCTGACATTCAGTGCTACTTATAGGCACGGTCGGTCATGTTCAGGGTTACTCTGACACGTGGTCTTTCATTTTCAGAAGTACTCTTTGAAACGTGGTCTTGTCATGCTCAAAGCAATTCTCCGGACCTTAAGTCCAGGAAATGTGTTCATTGTTTGTGCCATCAAAGAGTCTGTGTTTGTTGAGCCTACTAGCTGCTTGTAGTGTGCAATTAGTCACCTGGCAACTGGACATGGCTCCTGACCTTCTATGCAACGCAATGCTGAATGAATGAGTCGTTTCCCTGTCCTTGATTGTAACAACCTTGGCTCCCGGGAGGGAGAAAGGGCCAAAGACGTAGTCTGCTATTCGGAAGCGGCCAGAAATGATGATGGAAGTCGGGGAATGGGACCACTTAGTCTGCCAAAATCCACTTGAGACTTTTTTTGTGCTGTGGTGCATTGCAAGTGCCCCCCTTTCATGTCTAATCTCCTGTAGTGTGTGCTCTTATTAAGGCCAACATTGGAGTCATGCAGAAAGATGCAACAATGTGTCCCCGGCTTCTTCGATTCCTCAGACTTGAACTCCTAGGGGAATTTACAAAAGTTCCCGAAGCTTTTTTTTTTTTTTTTTTCCTGTTCAAGTCACGCAGCCACAAATTAAAATGGGTTATTGATGTTTAATTCCCCATTTCAGCACTGATAGTGCTACTGCTGGAAGCAGTGTCGTTAATAAATGTCTTCATCCATTGGGGACTACTTTGTTTGTTTTGTCCTCAAGGACTCCATTGTGAATCATTTAATTGTTTGGCATTATGAACTTCATTGCGCGCTTTAGTGAAGTATTATGTAAACATTTTGTTATCAGTATTGGTATGTAGCTTCTGCTCGGGCAACTTAGCTAAACTAGCTAAACTAGTCATCCAAAGTATGCAAAAACACAAAATACAAGAAAAAATACCTTTTGATAACAAGTGTCAACGCTTAAATCGATGCTGTATATTATTTTAGTCCCACTTGTTGAGGTTGATGAGTAAGAAAAAGGATTAGGACCAGTGAAAAAGAAAAACGACTGGTAGAATTTTCACTTTTATCTCAGAATTCTGACCTTATTCTTGAATTTTCATTTTGAAGTCAGAATTATGAACTAAGAGCGAGAATTCTGAAAGTGAGAATTCTAAGAATCAAGTCAGAATATTGACTTTAAAGTCAGAATAGTTCAAATTCTGAAATAAAAGTGTAAACACCCAGAGAAGTTTAAATCCTAACATAAAGACACTATAATCTTGATACATGTTCATTTGAAGGTTTGTCAAGGTCTTTTTGCGTATACTGGTATTGAAATCTTGAGTTTTTGCACGTGGACTACGTTTTGACTAAGGTCGTAAATCCACATAATTACTTTGAGAAATGCATGACTCAAAATACTTGCGCTCGTTCAGTGGAGTGTAATTGCTGTCACATTCACATAGCGACTTTCCAAATGCGCATGCCCGCCACCTTTATTTCGATCGATGCAGCAAGCCTTCAATCCCTCTCCGTTGAGGCCTATTTTTTGCATCATGAGTCAGGGCTTTGACGTCGGCCTTGCCAAAATAACTTGGCACCAGTCCATTACGCTTTATGTCACTCAGAGGAACACCTTCCCATAGAGCACTGCCATCCTTCTTGTCTTCTTCTTCCAAAAATCAATGTCAGCAACAATAGAACGCGTCGACGTCTTGACGAATAAAATGTTTGGTTGTATGATTGGAGAAAAATATTTTTTTTTCTACCGCAAAGTATGTAACGTGTCTAGAAGTAGCTAAAATTTAAGCGAGGCCCCGCCCACTTTTTTTTCTTCGCATGGATTTCCTCAATCCTGAGAGTAGTTCACATTGTCCTGCCAGGTGTGTTGTGCTACTTTTCTAAAAAATGTAATTGTCTCTCCTCTCACTCGTGTATTGAATACTTTGTATTGAGACGTTCACCTTTGGTCACTGTCAAAACTCTTTATTGTGTCTGTAGAATTCTCCTGTGTATCGCTGACCCTTGCTGTCACTAGTTGTGTCGTCACAACATTCCTGAGCTTTTTTTTTTTCTTGGCTCACAAACTTAGAGTGCAAATTTCCCCCAAGGCCAAATTTGCTCTGTTTTGTTTTCCTTTATAGATTACATAGTACCTTTTTTCACGCGCAACCAGCTAAACAAGCAAGTCTCGGTTATTTAAATGCTACGAAGACGGGACTATCGAGCAATGCTTCAAGATGAAGACTGGTTGGTATATTTTACAAAGCAGGATTCCAGTTTTCATTTAGTTCCCATATCTGGTTTTAATTTGCAGTATTTTCAAATGACCAAACCGTTTACTAGTTGATTTTTCTTTTTTTAACAATTCCATTATAGGTTTTACATAGTGCAAAATATCACATGTACTACGGATTAGAAGTTGAATCGCTGCATCGACCTTACAACGCCACAATGGTGCTTCTTGTCCTCATTTTTGTCCTCATTTTAGCATCAATTTCAAACAATCTAAAGTTATTCATCCCATAAGTGTACGACTAAAGTATTATTATTATTGCAGGATATACAATAGTACAAAAGTACAGTATGTTATCATGTTATCATGTATCGATAAAGATGCACCGGCTATCAATACTGACTGATAGCCAAAGCATATAGTGATACCAACGGAATATGACGATATTTACTTCAAGTCATTCAGTGCTAGTCATTTTAAGACCCTGCTTTACCCGTACACCTGGGAAAAAAAAAAATCAATGACGTACCCCCTTATACATTTTTTCAGCTTAGTTACCCGTAATCACCACAGGAAATTTGGGGAAAAACAAAACAAACAACTTTGGAACTACGATTGTAGCACGTAGATGTATTTATTTCACAACTCCAGAAGATAGATCACGCTAAACTCATCTGTTTTATTTCTGGCTCGTCCGGTAGAAAATTGCATTGCTACTATTGACAATGCACATCTGTATGATGATTAAGAAAATAAAGGCATACGGCATTTTTTATTCATTTAAAACACAAGCCTCTTTAACCCGATTTTGGCAACTATTTGCTTAATGTTCCAAGGAATTTGCTTTTAATTTGAAAAGACAAATGTATGTTTCCTCTCACGCCATTAAAAGGCAGACTTACAGATTTGCTGGTACCTGCAGAAACCTTTTGGAAATCTCACGTAGCCCCTAAATTTCCATAACGTACCCCCCACGAGTAACTGTACCTTCATTTGACAACCGTTGATTTATAGTGTACTGTGTTGGTAAATATTGCCAACTGTGCCACTTAGGAACAAAATATTTTGATATGTTACTTGAACCATGCGGTCTTAGTCGAGCCTTTGAACCCAATTTGACAACATGCTGCGATTCATAACATTGCATGTACGTATTTGTTCATGCGGACCTTCTCCTGTGACATCCTGCCCTAGGAACACCGTTTATTTACTGCCAGCACGATGCTGTTTACTCTGAAAGGAAATCCGAGCTCACATGATAACAGTTCCTCAAGAGTTATGAGGCGACCAAGTGGTTCACACCACGCTCAATTGCTCTTCCTCTGATGGATTTAGTTTATCTTTGCAGCTCGGTACCCGGACCAAGTGGACCAAGTGCCGAAACGGCTTAGCTGGTTGCCATGCCGACCAGTTACCTTGATCGTAATGGGCCAGTTGCTGATAGATGCTGACATTTAGCTACCTATATGTAGCTGTTTAGCCCTCGGTACAGTTCAACACTAAAGTACCTTAAGAATAGACAAGCATGCTTATGATAGCTTTAGGGATTAGTTGTGTAATTCCCATCCCGCACATCAGATTTCATATGAAAACACATATGGTTTCTCTTATCAAAGACTGTCTTTCAGCGCAGCTCCGCTGAGTTGGCGTACTCGCCGTGTAAGTTCTAGGAAAAGACAATCCTCGACCAATGGCGCGTCCGTGTCGGAAATTCCAGTTGTGCGTTTCCCCAACAGACATTGAATTGTTGGGCTGGTACAGTGGAACAGTAATGGCGTTGTCTATGAGATGTGAATATAAACGGCTCCCTCCCTCGACCTCGGACGTCTTACGTTCCCATAAAACTAGTTCTCATGCCTCGCTTGAGCACGCTGTACTTCTAAGTGCGCTTGTAATGCGGCCATTGATGCTCCTTGTCTAAAACTAGAATGGCTCAAGCCAAGGCCTGAACAATCTTAAGATGGCTCACCACCACTTTGAATGCGTTCTTAAGACACTCAGCAAGGCATTTGCATGATTTTGTCATGATGTAGTCATTGAGAAAATATGCAGGAGTGAAGGAAAATCCTGGATTTGTAATTCAAGGACTCTTCTTTGCTACTAGTGACCATTTAAGCGGCCTTGGTGTTAACTTTCTAAATATCGCATATTTACGTCGTGTGATGGTTTGTCCTGATTTCTTAGTTTTATTATTATTTTGTTGGTCATGCCTGTGAGTTTGTAATTGTTTCATGTTTCCTTTGTGAATGTTATGAACTTGTTTTTTGTTTTGTCTGTTTGTTTTCATTGTGTATTTAAGACCTTAATATACACTAGAGAATGCAATTTCTGTAGAATTTATGTATTACAAATTGTGACTGGATTTGAAATAACATTAAAAGATATAGAATAATATTGAAATACATGAAATGAAATGTAATGAGCCAGAATAGGTTGAAGTTGGAATTATTTGTTTTGAGCACAAATAATAGAATAGAATAGAAAACCTTTGTTGTCATTGTATAGCTAGTATAACAATGAAATTGGAACAATTGTTCCAATTGGTGCATATAAACATACTGTATATGTACAGTAAATAGAATAAATATTATAGAAGCATAAACATTGTATTTCCACAAAGTGGAAATGTTATTCTAGTGAAAGTGAATAAGTTAGAAATTTTAAAGGAGTGAGAAAAGGAAATTGTAATTCAAAAAGAAAAAAGTCCGTATTTTTCCAAGTGGGCATTTGTGGAACATTGAAAATCCTTCCCAAGGTGAACCGAATGAGCAAAAAGTTTCGAATTTTGAAATGGCAGGGTGTAAATGTGTAATGTTTACTTTGCTAATGGGAGTTAATTGTGTAATTCAAGATGATTAACTTATGATAAATAATAACGGGAATGGGAAATATTGATGCAGACTTGCTGTGAATTTTTTGCAGCTGTCAAGCTGACAAAAATAAGGAAACTTCCACGTTGTGATGACCGCATCGAAAGAAGAATTCAGAAGAGTCAAAGAGATTCATTCTCCCATCTCATTTTAAAACCAGAGTCACGTATTGAGGTTTTGAGAGCGTGACACCTCGAACTATTGGTCTGGCATGCGTATTACAGCTTTCAGTCATTTTTAATATCAATATTTATGAGCCACTACCATGCTTGCTGAGCTTTCGTGCGAGCATGTATCCTTACCTGGCTCATGTTTCTGTGTGTCGGGGATGAGTTACGCTTCATGCCATCTGGCACTGTGTTGCACTTTTATGTACAGTAAATATAACTGAGGAAAGACTTCTCACTATGGGACTGACGTCGCCGTCTCTTTGAAGTCCTTCCTCCTCTTGCAGTGGCTCAAGTTATCCCGTTGCCTCGTTGTGTGATGTGATTGCGTAACATATAGCAGAGTAACTTCTATATCAAGCAAATTTCCATCCCTCGCAACACAAACTTTGAAATACAAAGAGAGTTAAAGGTGCAAGCCAACAATTTATTTTTCAAGAGCGCAAATGCTACTTTTTAGCTTGCTACGCTACTTAGGCTAACCACGAATAGTGAATTTGTACTGTAGAACACAACAATAAACGATCTATTTGTAGATAGGAACCAGTCTAGTAGTATAATCAAGTTTAAGTACAAGTAAATACACAGTACTCCGCCCTCTGTCTTACCAGCGTCACCAATTAGCATTCATTTAGCGAGTCCGTTGCTGACTCCGCTCCTGCTCTCCTATATAATAAATCATATTTTCCTGTACTTCTGTTGCTGAATATAGTTCTTCTTATGAATAATATGACCTCATCAAGTCTGTATTCAAATTTAATTCTCAAAAAAGATTATACCCACTACCCAATACGTGAAAATTAAACGGCTGGTGTATAACATACGTGGTTTCTATACTTAGTTTGATGATAATGATTTCCAATCGTAAATTGGAAAAATTGGTCGAACAAATGGAGGGCAAGTCTAAAAGTGTACAAAGTGGCGAGACAAGCTCAGCAGGAATCGGGCCGGAAGTCACAATACGACACAACCAACGCAATCGTCAAGTAAGAAAAACTGCAGCTAGCTAAAGATGAAACAGGAGCGACCAGCTATCAAAACAATGCAAATACAAGCTTCAATTTCACTAGTGTTATTAACGGCTGTTTTTTTTTCGTAGTTTGCGCTAAGCTATGACGTTAATCCCCCTCCTCCCTCAAAATATAATGTGAAACCTGAAATGTCATTAATTATAAAAGGATTAGCAATAGCGTCGGCTATGCCATATGTGATGTGAAATATGAGCCTGACAGCCACCAGATAAAAGGTTGTTTACTCGGAACTCAGTCAAAATTGGATGTGTCTGAAATGAATGGGAAATTTGCATTTAGGTATTTCCATTGACCTTCACTTTGCTTTAGAAATCTATGTCATCTAGTTGTCGCACCGCTTTGTCAGGTTTGTGACAAACGTTTTTTTGTTTTGTTTTTTCGGTGTCACTTTTCACCAAGTGATTGTGTCACGATGTGTCACACGCTTCATCTCCTCTTGACAACTTTCAGCTTGATGAGCTAGGCACGTTGTAAAGCTTTGAGTCGGCGAGAACAAAATGTTTACCTCTTCTGCAAGCAATGACTTGACATTTGTTGCTTCGAATCCATGTGATAAAGCAAAACATTTTGGTTTTAAGCAGCCATTTATCCCGTGACAGTTTGAAGAGATCCTTGAGAGACAAATTTGACTGAGAAATTTTTTTGAGAAAGTAATCACCAGAAAGTTGCGAGATGCTTGCAAATAATGTTTGTTTTCCATTGCACGCGGCATAAAAAAAGCCAAGTCAAATCGGTCTACGTTAAAAGTGCAACGGTTAATCGACAATTATTAATGTAATTAATCGATAAGGCTTTTTGACATCCAGTCATCTTTTGGTCTCAAAATTGTACATATCCTAAGAATTTTATGCTGTTGACAATTCATGGAATAGTTCTTCGTGATTTATCATTGTGTTGATTAAAAAATGAAGCATTTGCAAACGTCTGCTTTTATTTGGGAAAACAATGATGATCATTTTCGCCGATTTTACGGACAAAAGTATGACAGAATTGTAAATAAATAATGTTGCAATTAGTTTCAATTTTCCATCCTAATTTGTAATTCCTACTTCATAATTGTTAACCTGCTCCAGAGAGCACCCAGGTGTCGGGCTGATACCGATATTGAAATCAGTGCTCACCTATTCCCGCTGTACAAATAAAAAATACATTTACCGTATATATTTATTTTTGTCCAATCTTCTCAGGGTTTCACCTCATCCCTCGTCTGCCCGGGATCGTACCCGAAAGCTGCCTCTTGATTTTGGTGGGCCTTTTGGTGGGCGGCCTTATCAAACTGGCCGGCCAGAAGGTGCCACCTGTGCTGGACTCCAACTTGTTCTTCTTCTGCCTGCTGCCGCCCATCATTCTGGATGCCGGCTACTTTTTGCCCATCCGCCCCTTCATGGAAAACCTGGGCACTATCCTGATGTTCGCAGTGGTGGGCACGCTGTGGAACGCCTTTTTCATCGGCGGGCTGTTGTACGCCGTGTGCCAGATCCAGCCCAACAATCCGTCAGACCTGCACTCGCTGGAGCTCCTGCCCTGCCTGCTCTTCGGCTCCATCATTTCTGCTGTGGACCCCGTGGCCGTGCTGGCTGTCTTTGAGGAGATTCACATCAATGAGCTGCTGCACATCCTGGTGTTTGGCGAGTCACTGCTCAATGACGCCGTCACTGTGGTGAGTCATTCCAATTGATGAAGCCCGATTTATATTAGTAAGGGTCGATTCGCATTGAGCGATTTGGCGGAACTCCATTCAAACTCGCACAATGCGCAGGCTGTCGCGTGTGAAAATGGGAAGAAATCGCCATAAGCTTTCACAAAGGCGGAAAATCTATTTTTGGAAGCAAGTGCCAGCTCACAGTTTTGCCGCAAAATTAAGATGGCTTTTTTTTTCCAATGGAGGATTACAAATGTATCCGATTTTAGTGTTTGCACAGTTAAGTAGTTACTAACTCTTGTAAACACATCTTCTAAACCACTCTGCATTCTGCCACTTGTGTAAAACCTCAATTTCACACTTTGATTTATTCCCTGGTGCAAATATACAGTCCACATTTTACAACACTACTTAACCATATTTGTAATATATACCCTAAATATACTTCAAGCTACGATTCCACCTAATTTTACAGCATTACCCTTGAAAAAAAAAAAAGAAATGATTTACAGATTGTAATTCCAATTTCAAAGAAAAACAAAAGATGGCTTTTTTTCACATTTGGTCACTGAACGATTACAAATTTAGCCCATTTTAATAAAAGAAACAAATCCAGCAATCATAAATAAATCTGATGTGAAATGTTCAGACTGCAATAATTTATGTTGATTTTAAAATGATTTTGATGTAAACTTAGCATTCATAGCAAGTTCAAAAACCAAAGTGTGTGTGCATAACTTATTTAAATGCAACAATGAAGTCGTTAGTAACACATCTTGTAAACCACTGTGCTTTCTGCCTCTTGCGTAAAACTTCAATTTCACACTTTGATGTATTTCCCAGCGCTAATATACAGTACATGTTTTACAACAATTCTTAACCATATTTGTGATCTAAACCCTAAATATACTCCAAGCAAGGATTCACAAATACTTACAGTAAATATAACTTCCAACTAATTGAACATTACCCTCAAGAAAAAGATGAGAAATGACTGACAGATTTTCATTTCAATTTCAAATATTTAACTATCTATAACAAGATAGTTTTTGCTAGCTAACTATTGAAAAACTCAATCTCCGATGTTCCAACGTAGAATTAGTGTTGCCACAAATGGATACGTAATTTACATTTTTTTCTGATTTTATAGGTGCTGTACCATCTTTTCGAAGAGTACTCAGAGGTGGGCACGGTGACAGTGATGGACGGCGTGCTGGGCGTCATCTCCTTCTTCGTGGTGGCGTTGGGCGGCGTCCTGGTCGGCGCCATCTATGGCTTCCTGGCAGCCTTGACTTCACGCTTCACCTCTCACACGCGCGTCATCGAGCCGCTCTTTGTCTTCGTGTACAGCTATATGGCCTACCTGTCGGCCGAGATGTTCCACCTGTCTGGCATCATGGCGTAAGTTTTGCGTTCGTTTCAACTATGTCCCTTTTAATGTTTGCGTCATTAGATTACTTCCGGAGGTCTGAGCACATACTCGTTGCCCCAAGTGTGTTCTCTTTCAGTATGTCTGTGAAATAGTCCAGCTGTTTCAGGACGTCCCTCATTGTGTCACACCGCACATGGATCTGATCAGTCCCTCGGCGAGGCTTATGTCATGTGTCCAATGTGACCTTACCGATGCCAGGATTTTTTTTTTTTTTTTATATACTTTTGCTCAGCTTATTAGATCATTGTGGCGTGACTGGCATTTGATTTGTAGGCCTTCCATAGCATTCTTGGAATACTACTACTGTGTATTTAACCCTCTTGTTAAATTAATTTCTCAGGGACCTGAACCAGTGCAAAGCATTCTTAGATAGGGGGGAAAAAAAGACCATCCGTGCCTTATCTTTTAAACTTTGAAACTGTGTTTCTAGGGTTATCTTTAGACATATTTTATTCGTCAATTCAAGAAGATAGATCATGTGACATGCAGTATTTCCGGCCCGTCACTGATGACAACGCACACCCATATTAAGAACTTGAAATGGCATACAATGTTTTGCAATAAAGTTACTGTAATACAATTTAGCAATAATTTGCTTTACTTCCAAATATAATATTTGCTCTTAGTTTAAAAAGAAAAATGGACGGTTGCCATCACAGTATTAACTCTTTCAGTGCCAAGCTTTATCGGAAAAGGAAACCTCTAGAGGGACAGTATACCAAGCGTTTTCACTCACCTTTTAAGGTCAACAGAATATTGTGTGATATCTATATGTGTATATAGGTTCTGCCATTGAAATATTGACTTCAATTCTTCAGTTACACTTGCATGTAGGAAACAGCTGTATTGTAAGTGTGGAAACACTGCCACCCAACGGTCATAGTTATCACTACAGTGCTCAATTGACTTCTATTAGGTAAGCTTTGGTCAAGTGCGTAAGCTCCTCTCCATAAAAACGCCCTTGACCACAATTTTATGATTTATTATTGTTTTTGATTTGTTAGATCTGTTGATACTTGCAGAAACTCTAATAAAATCACACATACTTAACTGCATTCATTTGCTCCCATCACCTGTTTAAACCATGGGACAATTTGACTGGATAATGGAATATAAAATAAATGCAGTTAGCAATTATTTTATCATCATCCCTGAGTCTAACCAGTCATAGTCGATAAAAATCAGTCTGTTCTATGCGGCTTTTCTCTGCATGGTTCAACGAGGATTCGTTGAGTGGTTATAAAGTGGTTAGAGCGTTGACAGAACGCATCTTTTGTTAAGGTCAAATTGAGCCGCAGATTTAAAATCGATAATAATTTTGACTCGTCTAGCTCAAGGAACACAAATCAAGACTGGTTGGGTTATTCAAATGTTTTGTTTGTACAAACGTCAAAATAAGAGCTTATCAATAGAAACACGTGTGTTTTTTAATGATCTACATTTAAAAAAGGTCTCACTTACCCGCAACATAAGAAGATACTTTTTAGACGGCAAGATTTAATGAGAAGCCAGACAGGCGTAGCTATGATATACAGTCTCCCCGGGGTGTCACGGCCGATGCCTGATGCTCAGCTCCAAGGGCGTTCTTATCCTCTCTTCCTCTTGGCAGCACCTGGATTTGTCAAAGTGTTTTTATCTCTTTTCAAAAGGTGCATGTTATCAAAGTAAATCCCCTGCTTCCTTTACCCTCGCTCGGAAGATGGCGAGCAGCTGCAAAGGCTTATCTGAGGACCTTTGGATGGATTTGATTTTATTTTTGGCGCCTTGCTTTTGACATAGCACAACGATCATCTTAAAACAGTGACGTGGCAAGCAGGAGTAGATGGGAACGAGTTTGGGAAATAGCGAGTCGTGGAACGCGAGATGGGTAACCGGAGCTCTCGTTTAGCGGCTGATGCCACAACACGTATTTATTATAGCAAAAGTGGTTGTTCCGCTTCTTTATATGTCAATTAGAAGAGAAATTTACTGCGCCAAAGCTTTGAAACCCCTTCCAGTTGAAATGGTCTCAAACATCAAGAAATTGAAGCTACTAATGCTTTAGAATATACAATTGTAAATCCAAAGTCATTCCAGTTCATAAAGCGTCATTCACATCATAATGCTGACTGATAAGTTTATCTGGGCAAAGGATGTCTACTATGAAGACTCTAAATGACACAACATCCTGTTTTCATTACAATTTTTACCAATAATTTCGTCAATATTCTTTCAAATTGTCAATGACTAGTAATCTACAGTTCAAGAAATGTTTAAATAAGGAAAAAAATACTGTATAACTTAAGAGTCATAATGGGGATGAATACAATACATCCTAAAGAAGACTCCCTTTTTTTCTGCTTGGTTTC
This sequence comes from Hippichthys cyanospilos, assembly GCF_059441005.1. Lineage (NCBI taxonomy): Eukaryota > Metazoa > Chordata > Actinopteri > Syngnathiformes > Syngnathidae > Hippichthys > Hippichthys cyanospilos. The sequence continues at coordinate 20,436,171 of NC_142371.1, forward strand.
CTAGTCATTTGCTCTCAAAAGCACCAAAATGCATTTTAATACATCACAGTGAATATTAGCAATTCTCAGATATGCCAACCTTATATTTCCTTAGTCTCCATTTTGCAGCACTTCTTGCTACCCTCAATCTCAAGTAATTACATTTTGGATAAAGAGGTTCATCATAACCCGGTTAATTACATTATTACATTTCAGAAGACCAATGGAGAAATGACAAAGATAAACATACACGCTAAAGCTAGCTTAGCAGTGCCATTGTCCCAGATTGCAGTGCTATAGTAGCGTTTTGTCCACTTATCGTATCTATGACATTTTAATACCGTTAGCTACTCATGCTAACCTTAGCTGAGTCTTATACTCTACCCCTGTTATCTAATTCCGCAAACCCCATTTTATTGTTACTCTCAGTCTCAATAAGTATTTTCTGGAAATGATAACCGATAAACTCACATGCTAATGTTAGCTTGCAGTGATTTTCTTTGCTGTTTACAGTCATAATTTGTCAATACATGCACATTTTTATCGACTGTCCTGCTTCCAGGTTAATAGCGTGCGGGGCGGTGATGCGGCCGTACGTGGAGGCCAACATCTCCCATAAGTCGCACACCACCATCAAGTACTTCCTGAAGATGTGGAGCAGCGTGAGCGAGACGCTAATCTTCATCTTCCTCGGCGTCGCCACCGTGGACGGGCAGCATAACTGGAACTGGACCTTTGTCACCGTCACCGTCATCCTGTGCCTGGTGGCGCGGGTCATAGGTAAGTTGAGATTTCATCGATATATCGTGGAGAGTTGACCTCCTTCTCCATAGCTTGGTTACAACTGTTGGAGTATGATGTTCAAAATAAACAACCAAATAAATCTTTGTCAACTTAAAATGGTCTAAATCAGCAAAACAAAAAGATACCTAGGCGAGGTTTCAAATTGTGAAAAATGTCGTCTTTAAAGCTATTAGAAGTATACCAAGGGAGTCTTCCATTTCTTGCTGTTTGTATCCTTGCACAAGAGAGATAAATATGCGTGAGACTGTATTCTAACGAGATGCTAAAATGCCTCATTACGCGACGCTGCGGGTGCGACTGGAAGCATTGCTGAGTATTTCCTCTGCGACTCTGGGCTGTCGCGCTTCCTGGCGGAGGATTCTGCTGGCGGAACATGGAAGTGTGATTAGGCGTGTTGCATCACGCCGTCGTATGTTTCCTGACTTGGAATAGAATGGCTCAGTCGTTTTTGCCGAGTCACTAGTTTGTTAGGGTGGTAAAGTTGCAGGCTGTGAAAGCACATTAAAAACATTATTGTGTAGTATTGTACTGCTTATCAATCTGGACCGCCCTACATTTTTTAAGTCTTTATTTTTTGTTCCTTCAAATAAGCACAAACAGTCCACATGAATTGTCTAGAAATGCAATGATTGGTTAGATGAGAAACTGAAAAAACAGCATCCACTTTTTAATATTCGTTACTGCCATATCATGGATTGGAATGAGATACCCTCTCCTGACTATACCAGCATAACACACTACATTACATACATTACCTAGCCCACTGGAGCCTTCTGCTTGCCCGTGTTTAGATTTTTCACTGCTGAATCATAAAATTTAAGGAATGTGGTTAGAAGTAAAAGACAAACAGGCTAAAGTCATCTTAGCTGCACTGGATCCTGCGGCTGCAGTGTCATAATTCATATCTATTTTATCGCTGAAGTCAATCTTCTCTTGAACAACGTTTTGGTTGAGTGGATTTGTCACTTGCAACATTTGAAATATACGCAAGAAATGATATATACGCTTTTTCACATCGATATGGTCTCTGATACCAAGGACCGATACCGTAAGTGCTTTTGATACACACAATTTCTCAACAATAAAACAATGACAGATCATTTTGAAGAAAGCTCTATTTATTCAGAAATAGCATCCTCCTTTCTCATGAAATTAATCGCTATTTTCTTTTCTTCTAATTTGTAATTTCTAGTTCATAAAACAGATTAAAAAAAAATGTATGGTACTAGTGATGACTGCCTTTGCGAGTATCAACAAATCGGCCCAATAGCAATCATCTGTATCCCTAATTCTCATGTATGTTTTTTGGCAGGCGTGGTGGGGCTGACGTACGTCATCAACAAGTTCCGCATCGTCAAACTGACCACCAAGGACCAGTTCATCGTGGCGTACGGCGGCCTCCGCGGAGCCATTGCCTTCTCCTTGGGCTTCCTACTCGACAAGAACCAATTCCCTTTGAGGAACATGTTCCTCACCGCCATCATCATCGTCATCTTTTTCACCGTCTTTGTGCAGGTAGACATGAAGATGCGCTAATAATCCTCACATAAATATCGGAATTAGATTATAAAACGATAGACTTAAATGCAAACATATGAGCAAATTACACTGGAGGTCACTTGAAACTTGATTCCTTTAACATTTGTTGGCTAACTTAAGTAAGGCCCATCTCTCACTTGTTATTGCGGAAAACAATGCAGACATTTAATATCCTCGCCATGTGAGTGCAACTTCCGTTTCAGGAGCCACTGTTAATGGACGTTATTATCCACTCCAGGCTCTTCTACTTAACCTGACAGTCAGTTTAATCAGCTCACTGAGGTGACAGTCAGCAGCATACCACCGGCACTTAAATGGGCCCATCTCTCAGTTTGATTGACAAAATGATTCCCCTGGCTTAACCATGCTTAGATGGCTGCAGTTTTTGTTTGTGGTGCGTATGAATCAATGATTGAAAATAGAGGGTAACGCTGCCTCGATTGGTTCGTCTCAGGGAATGACCATCAAGCCGCTGGTGGACCTGCTGGCCGTGAAGAAGAAACAAGAAGCTAAGCGCTCAATCAACGAGGAGATCCACACTCAGGTTATTCTGCTGTAATTGCTTCACTGTGTAAACCAGGAAGGTTGGTTAGGGTTAGTGTGATCGAAACATGAAATGAAAGGACAAATACAATTGCCCGGTAAATTCCATACTGATATACAATTTTATATCGCTGTCAAGAAAAAACAGGACATTTTCAACATATTTGATTGGTGAATGCTGTACTTCGTAAAAATGACACTCACATATGTGGAATGACCAATGGTCAAGTTGAAAATATGACTGAGGATTCAGTCTGACCCTATGAATGTTTTCATTACGACATTTAAAAATCTACTCATGAAATTTTTCATCATGTAATCAAATATAACTAGATGGCATTTTAAGGGTTTAGCTGAGTGCTTCTCAACTTTTTTCAAAAGGGAAATTTTCTTTCAGTACCCCCCAATCAGCAAAAAAGTATTTGTAAAAGCAAAGTACATTCATTTTGCAAAAGATTCACAATAGCACAATTTAGCAAGAAGTCGTTTATTATGATAAATGTAATTGTGGATGTCCTTGATATAAAAAAAACAAGCAATACAAAAAAACGAGCCTCAGCATGTTTAGATCACTGCTACCACCTACAGGTCATTTGGTGTTACCTCATGTACCTATGAACCACTTTAGACTTTTACATTACTTGTAGTGTTTTGTTTTTTTTTCCAAACAATAACGACACGTTACATCTTGGATAGTACAAATTGAATATACACATTCCCCCCCACTGTTTTTGCTACATAAACAAATCCGCAGCATTTCACAATATCCTAGCACATGAATCACACACATGCACACTCATGATGAGTCACCAGTGATTTCGCTTAATCTAAATCGCTTTCTTTCCCCGTATAAAAGAGAGCTTCTCTGCTGGAATGCAGTACGTTAACAGCCTTGTCTTCCATCTTTACTAATGGAAAATTCCATCTTGACACAAATAATAGCATTGCATTAACAAGAGCAAAGTTCAATTTTCTTCACTAAGTGCTCACTGCTTAAAAGAGAACCGTAGAAAAATATGAGACATAATCACAATTTCGGTTTATACGCTGTGCTTCAAATTAGTTTGCATGTAGGATATTATGGGGGGGGGGGGGGGGGGGGGGGGGGGGGGGGGGGGTTCCGCGCTCTTAAGATTACTGATGTCAATCACAGCTTTGCTTGTTAGTTCCCTGCTGAGCCTAATTAATGGAAAATTACTTGACAAAGAATTTTCCACATGATCAAGTGAGTCATAGCTTTAAAAAGAAGTCAACACAAAATTGTTTTTATGTTTTTTTTTTTACAATATTTTGTTGAATGTAGCCCCACTTGTCAAAACATGGCATTCTAATGAATTTTTCCGATGTGGAAAATGAATCAAGCAGCAAAAGGCACTTAGATTTTCATCCATATTGGGGTGGGCATTTTGCTACCTTTGCCAACTGAAAATGACATCACAATTTCGAGCGTCACATGACCAAACGCAGAAAACAGGTGAAATGGATCCAAACAAAATATTGCCATTTAATTAATGTTCCACAAACACAATAATAATCAAAATGCTGTGGTTAGATCGGTGTGGCTGTCTAAAAATATTATTATAAAGCACACTTTTAAATAAAAAAAATAAATAGAGAAGAAATAAAGGAGAAAAAAAAACTGATGGAAAGTCTAGAAGTCCAAATTTCAATAACGTTCAAACATATTTGTGTGTTTTTCCTCACGTACAGTTCCTTGACCACCTCCTGACTGGGATTGAAGACATCTGTGGACATTATGGACATCATCACTGGAAGGACAAGTATGGCTTCGATTCCCTTTGTCCAGTCTTTACTAAAATCATAGCGAGTAATGGCTTCTTTTACTTCTCCTTTCCAGGCTGAACCGTTTCAACAAGAAGTACGTGAAGAAGTGCCTGATTGCCGGCGAGCGCTCCAAGGAGCCGCAGCTCATCGCCTTCTATCACAAGCTGGAGATGAAGCATGCCATCGAGCTGGTGGAGAGCGGCGGGGGTGCAAAGCTGTCCTCTGCTTTACCGTCCACCGTCTCCATGCAGTGAGTACAAAGCCACTGGCCATAGATTCAAGAAACAATGCCAGTTTGTTTTTTGTTTTTGTTTTTTTTTTTTAGAATAGAGTTTGGTAAATGTTTTGTCCACCAGATGACACAATTTCCCTTTAAGCCAGAGCTCACCATCCCTTTTGAAAGTGAGAGCTTTCAAAGACACACTTATTTCCCCAAAATGAAGGCTAAAAGTATGGGTGCACCCTATAAGAGTTAATTTAAAAAATATTGTTCTTTTTTTAATTCGACAACATTTGTGGAAGTTTGATCTGTCAGCCAAAAAAGCTGTCAAAAGTTTTGACACACAGATGTGCCGTATTCCTACTTCCAATAATTACCGTAACGTCAGGCGGCTGTTAGCAAGTGCCTGTTGCAGCTAACACCAGCTTGTGCCATAGCTGAGGTTGTTCCGGTATTATTTTCAGTAAAAGAAGCAAGCAGGCTGAACCACCGTCCGAGTTCATCTTTGTTCACACGCAGGAGTATTACTAAAACAGAGAGGATCTTGTAAAGGTTGTATGTTTTAAACAAATGTCGATGTGAGAAACTCAACTCTTGAGTAGTCATCAATACCGATACCATATAACAATACTACTATCACTTTTGTGACATGCATTTTCCCCCCAAAACACATACTTTTCATAAATTGACTTGTGTATTCCAACGCGGGATTTTTTTCTTAATATGTCACTTTATTAATGGAAATTTTCTATTCTTCTCATTTGTAAATCTACTTTGTGATCATAAAATTACTCCAAGAGAGTGGCCAATATCGACAAATACCAATTCATTGAAATAAGGCCGATACCGATACCCGGCGTCGGCACTCCTCCATCCCTAGTTAAATTTTAGCAATCATCACAAAACTGGGCGAATGATCTGACAGCTGAAAGATGTGCCGAAAGAAAAAAAAAACAATCATTTTAAAAGGCTTACTATACATTTCTAAAATATGACAACAAATATATATGTATGAACTGTCACGTCAATGTCTATTTACACTTTAATCCCTGTTCTATTTTGTTCTTGTCGCTTGAATAGTTACCAGGCGTCAAAACTTTAAATCGCATAGACAAGTGTAGAGATGATCAAAATCAAACAGTCGATAAAACAAAGTTGTTTATTCTTTCTGTGCAGTCACAGCCCTCACGCTCCACAAAGTGTTACTACCACATGGCCGCAAATTCCAACAGTGTGATAAAGTGTGGCATTGCTCCCCAGCTGCTCTTTATGAGCAGTTGAGTCATTTCTCACCGAATGAACATAAAAGTTGAATGGAAGCCATTACGCTCGCCTGTCTCGTCGCAGTCGATAACGCAAGGTTCTATGCGGCCGGCCAAAAGTGAAAATTATGAGCTAACATTCGGTCCTACTTAACATCCCAGGAACATCCAGCCCAAGAAGCCGCCGCCCCCCAAACCCGAGGAACGCGCTCTGCCTCAGATATCTAAAAGCCGCGAGGAGGAGATCCGCAAGATTCTCCGGAGCAACCTTCAAAAGACGCGGCAGAGGGTAAGGAAAACTTTTGCTAGCTCATTATCAGCCCTGAGATTGAATGCCTTCTTTCTGCTTGTATTTTAATCGTCAAACACAGCGTATTTTAAGACAATTCACAAGGTTTCTTTTACTCCCTGCGGTGTCCTCAGCTGCGCTCCTACAACCGGCACACTCTTGTGGCTGATCCGGACGAAGACAACTTTGGCGAGTTTCTCCTCAATAAGCAGAAGATGATGGCCCTGGATAAGAAGGTAAGTTCAGGAACTGCACGGAAGTAGATATGTATCTGAAAGTCAAAATTCTGTCGGGTGGAGAAATTGAAGTTCCAAAGATACACTTTGTATAAAAACTGGGCTTCAAAAAATAAAATATGAGAAAACATCCTTTTGGTGCAAGCACTCAAAACAGATCATAAAGCCATCAACTCCATGGATCTAGCATGTACACAGTCAGTAAACCACGTTACGTAAACTACTGTATTCCATCCATCCTTTCTCGTAGCCTTTTATTTTTATTTTGCACCTAACCCTGCCCTCCTAAAGGTAGTATGTGTAATTTTTCGCATGCAATTTTTCCGGGGCATTATGGTAAATGCAGCAATACACACTCCCCCTCCTTTTGTCTGTAGCTATAACAGACATGGAGCCCTACGAAGAAATGTCAATATAATTGAATGAAAACTAGACCTATGATTATATTTCAAACAAACTGTCGGTCGTTAAGATCACATTAATTTGCAGGTTTTTGAAATTTATGATCATTTCATTGATTCCTTTTGAATGAAAAATGGTCTAAATCTTACACAGTGTGCAATAGGCGGAGTACACCCTGAACTTGTCGCCAGCCGATTGCAGAACACGCAGACAAACAACCATTCAAACCCACAAACTCTGGAATGTCCAATATGGCTACCATGCATGTGTTTGTACCCAGAGAAAATCCATGCAGGCACGGGGATAACATGAAAACCCCCAAGAGGAAGGCCGGCGCAGCACCACGAGTGTAGAGACGGCATTCTTTTTAATATTGCGTTTGCGGAATATGGATTAAGCAGCAAAATCCATGATTTCTTCTTTCCAACTCAAGAGGTGGCCATTTTGTCACTGGGTTGTCAGCCTGCCATGCCATTTTCAGTCAAGTTGCAAAATGTGTTTGGAGAGGTGTTAATCCTACATGAAAATTAATTATGAAGTGAAAAAAGGTCAAATAGGCAAAGTATGTTTTTCGAGCGATTTTCGGAAGGCAGTTGAGATCTTTATAGAGAGCGCCGATCCAAGCATGTTATGCTCATGTCTTTTCCCAGATCAAAGACATGAAAAACTACCTGACGGTGCCCGCCGCTCCCCCCGACTCGCCGACCATGTGCAGAGCCAGACTGGCCTCAGGTAAACACATCCGTCTGCGCGCCCCCTAAACGCCGAGCGCCGACACTCCTGCTTTACCGCGCCGCTGCACACACGCAGAGAGCAACCGCACTCGCAAACACCTTTTGTTTGCGTTACGCTCACAAAGCAATATCAATAACAATCCCCGCCACTACAAGCGAATATTCCACTCCAGATATTTCCCCCTGTTGATGGAAATATGTTTGCATGTGGCGGCCGCCATGTAAACCGGTGTGGTCTCGTTTTTAGGCAGAGAAAATGATTTCAAACCCCCTCCGCAGCAGAAAGCCGACACTGTTGCTCCAGGTATGTGGCCGGAGGAGTGAAGATGATAACCCCTCCCCCCTCCCGATGACACTAGCCACTATCACCAGAGCGCTAACACGCATGCCTCACAAAGCTGCTCGTTACCAACCCGCTCAGTTTGGCTCATCGTATGAAATGATCCCAAGTTACAATCCCTGCATTGTGCATTGTTTTGTTTTGTTTTCTTTAGTAGTTTTGTGGAGCTGATGATGAGAATGTGTTCATCCTGTGTGCGCACGCAAGTGGAATGACTGTGCCCCCATGAACATGAGTATTTTAAAAAAAAAACAAAGTAAAACACCGGCCCATACAAATGTTTTCAGAGCAACTGGGCCCAAAAGCCTTCTAGCCAATCAGCTGCGAGAAAGTCATTACTAATTGTGATACGGTTACTACTAAAACATCCAAACACAAAATTAAAATGCATGATATAAGGATTTTTTTTTAAAGACTGGAACTGTGAAATGAAAACAACAAGTCAAGGTATTGTACTTCTGCACATGCATTTTATTGATATTTGAAAAAGAAATGTGCAGAACAAATTTACACAAGCAGCAAGACGGATCAAATAAAATGAAACTGAATTCGGCCATACTAAATAACAAGACGAAAAATAATTGATGTTTGCTCAGGCTGTTTTTATTGGACACATTGCTTTCAATTTCAACTTACTCAATGTAAGATATTTTTTTCATAAACTTAATTTTTGGTTGAAAGATTTAAAACAATGTCGCGCAACCATTGTCTGATTAAAATTTTAAACTACTTTTGTTGTGGTATCGCCAGGCATATTTTAATCAATTACTCCAGAAGATTTATCTTTTCATTCTGGCTTCTCTTCTAGAAACTTTTATAACTCCGTATAAAACGTAATAAAATAAAGGCATACACCATTTTTGAGAACACATAGGCAAAAGCATACCTGCTACAGAAACTAAGACCTGGGGAAAAAATCGTGACATGCAGATAAAACAAAGCAGTAAGCAAAAAAAGAAAAAAGTTGTATACGTTTTTACATGCCAGCAAATATAATACACTTCAATAGGTAAACCAGTTCGGTTCAAAACCGGTCTAACTGACCCGGAAGATAGTAAAAAATCGATCAAAAATACTCCAGTTCGTGTGGACATTCTGTGAGAAATGGCGCCCCCCTCTGGCGATTCTTTTCCATCTTAACACGCGTGCCACCCCGCAGACCCTCAAGCCTACAGCCGGAAGCCAACGGAGGACAGCCTCCCTACCATCCAGGTGGACCTGGCCTCCCCCCAGTCGCCCGACTCCGTCAACATCCTGGACGAGCTCCGACGCTCATCCGCGGGGGAGGGCGACGGCGAAGACGGCCTGACGATGAAAGCGCCAGGCCGGCCCGACGGACTACCAAACGCAGGCGAAATGGACGCCGGCACCAGAGAGAAGCTGATGCGCTGCCTGAGCGACCCCGGGCCCCACCCGGACGATGAAGACGAGGACGAACCCTTCCTGCCTTAAAAGGTTTACGCGTCGGAGGAAGGTGCGTGCTTCAGTGCTCAAGACGATTAGCCAAAAAAAAAAAAAAAAGAGCCATTCATTTTTCTTTTTTTTTTCGTCGTCGTCGCTCTTTACTTAGAAGAGGCGCAGTCAGTTACGAGACATTCAGGAATGAACTATGCATTACCAAAGGGACTGTTTGTAGTTCTTTTTGGTTCGATTTACATTTTGTGACTAATGGCTGAGGTGGGCGGGATTCTCCGGTGCAACAGCGAATCAGTTGCGCTCATTCCATCGCTTGGAATCGAAGAGAGGAGGAAGAGCTCTTACTTCATCATTTTGCCTTATTTAATGTCATTGAGCGCAGTTTTATTTTATTTTATTATTAGCACTGCCTTTTAATTTCAGGGATTGCCAAAACTGGTACGAAGGAATATTGCAGGCACACTGAAAAGACATAAAAGTTAAATATATAAATATATATAAAAGTATTCAAATATATATAAATTGTAAATATATATTTTTTAAAAATACATATGTCTAAATATATATTAATACATATATGTTAGTCAAAAAAATTAAATAATAAATTATGGTAAAAAATATATATAGATAAAAAATACAATAACAAAAAAAAAAAAAAAATATATATATATATATATATATATATATATATATATATATATATATATATATATATATATATATATATATATATATACTTGATTAATAACTGTGGCCTTACTTAAACTAAGCCTAACCCTCGTTTTAACATTTTACCTATAACCTATCACTCTAATCCTTTACGTCAGTTACTTATATGCAATTAACACTTGATTTTTTTATGATACATAAATCCATTCCATAACCTTGTATCCCTAAATATATATCATGAAATTTGTTGCTAATTCTGTCATTTAATACAAAAGAAATCTTGAATTTTGCAAGCGTATATTATCTGACTTGTATATTAACTGAATCGACTTGGATGTCTCTACACAACGACGAAAAAAAAATACATAAATTCACCATACGAGTGACACAAAGTCGACAAGAATAATGTCCTTTAAAATGAATTTATTGCGCTGCACAATGCATTCTGGGAACTGAAAAGGAACTTTTTATTTCTTTAAAACATTTTATTTTTACTGCTGAGCCAAAATCCACGTATAACTGACATCTACATTGAGAGGAAACAATTACTATTTTATTCATTATATATATATTTTTTAATTAATTAGGCAGTTAATTGGTAAAACGTATTTCTGCCACTGGGATCAGCTGAAAAAGAAATCTAAAATGATGAGTACCTTTTTGTTTTTTCAGTGTGACTCTAAAACTCCTTCATAGGTTTACCAGCATTGGTAGAATACATTTTAAAGGTGGACACTTTTTTTTTTCTTCTTCTTCTCTCATCATCATTTTATCAAACTGTTGCATTGATAAACTAACGTAAAGGTATAGTTGACATTTTGATATTTTCTGCAGGAAAAACGGAATATTTTGCCTATAATTAATTTTTGATGTACAATTAATACATTTAAGACACATTTTTCTACCTGTGCGCGAGGCTTTGGTAACAGCCAATCACGGCTGACTTGTTGGTCATGTGACGTTCACAAGCGCCACCGTGATTGGTTGTTAACCGAGCGTTCGGCGATGTCATTTTATCTCAAGGGCAAGTGGCAAAACGTGTTTTTTTGGCACATGAAAAAAAAAATAACAATGAAAAAAATACGTGTACTGTCCCTTTAAGAGAGAGACAAAACAAATCTTCTAATGCCATCCGTTGCTCTTTTTTAATTCTCGTTTAAGTGTCTTAATTAATTTGAGAAGTCGCACCCTTTAAAATTCACTCCAGCAAACGTAAACAATCAATGCTCGCTGTCTTAAAGGTATACACGCACATTTTATTTGCTCGCCCCTTCGTCACTGTGTAACGGGATGATTCGGACGCGAGTCCATGCGTCCTAGGGTGTCTGCGTCGCATGGCTAAATAATTAATACAGTTCTATGCAGCATTAAAGGGTTAGACAAAGTTTGTAAAAAAAAAAAAAAAATCTTGAAATCAATTCCGTGTATGAACACTTTAAGGTGACGCTAAGATGCAAAATGTTGTGGTGAACTAAGATCGGATTTTGGCGTTAATAATTGCACGTTTTCTGATGGTTGTACAAAGGCAAATTTAGGGCTACACTGAAAATGGCGTTCAAATATTACAGAAAGATAGATTTATTTTCATGAATCAATGTAATTTATAAGAATACTTTTTTTTTCCTTAACGAAAAAAAAGTTATCTTCGTAATGGTACGTCGTCATTTTCTCTTGTGAAAAGAAGTTCTCGAAACATTACGACTTCCTGTAAGGTTTTCCCCGTAACATGATTTTTTGTAATGGTAATGTTTAAAGAATAAATTGGAAAAAGATAACGGCAATATTAACTTTCAATATTTTCGCGAATATTACGAAGGGGGTAAAAATTCAACTACATTACAGTAAAGCTACACATTAAATATTGTTGTTCATGCAACATGTGAGCTTCTCATTGTTTTCTCAACAAAATCGGCAAAATTATAACGAAAGTATTTTTCTATGGAAAACATTCAGAAATGATCGATTTTTATCCACAATTGTTTTGCAACATTACGACTTTACTGCGGCCTTTACGAATTTATTGCAGTTATTTTCTTGTGCGTTCTTTATGATTTCAGTGTGGCCCTAATTCTTGTGTCCAATACAAAAACACATTTTTACATGATGCCAGCAAACGCGTCACCTCTTGCATTGCGCCCCCTGGTGTAAAACATGTGTAACTGCAGTTCTTGTATATGTATGTATATATATTTTTTGTCGTCTAAAGAATCTTTATTTGAGGATCACAAAACAGATGCGCGTTTCTGCTAGCATGCAAATGTTGGCCTTCGAAAGCCAAAGTTAAAAGAAAGATATTTGCTATTTTATTGTCGCATATGATTTGATCATGGCCTTTGTTTCAACTTGATGGAATGTGGACTTTATTCAAGAACTCACCAGCATTTCACCGCAGATTTATTTTATTTTTTTGCTTTGCGTGTTTTCTTTTATTTACCTTTTGAAACACTGAGTGTCTTTTACGGCTTTACGTGGACGTATCACGTCAAGTAGCTTTTACTTTATGTATGAATATAATGTGCTTTACATCTCATGTTTACATCGCTACGGAGGCTTCTTATATTCAACCCCCCCCCCCCGAAAGGAAATAAAATCATTTAATTTAATTGCGTTTTTCGAGGCCAGAGGAAGCCAAATACATTGAAGCGGACGGAAACGAGACGAATATATTTATATAACGGTAAAGTAGCGATTTGAATGCAGTATGACATCATCCACCTCCAAAGACGTGTTTTTGTTTGTTCCGCTCATATCAAGTTACCTCGCGAGACTCTTGTACTATTTGAACGACGCCACCACGAGCACTTTAACGGCGCGGAAAGAACCTTTATCTCCAAACGACGTCAGTCGGAGCAATAAGTCGCTTTCGTATCGTCAATTCATGACAGGTCTTAAAATCGGGAGGCTCCAACACCACTAGAACAGAAGTTTATGATATCCTCGTATTTCACTAACTAATCCTGCTCTTGAAATATTGCTTTGTCAGCATTTCCTGTGTGAAAGTTGTTATTTTTGATATACGTTAATGGGAAAATGTACATATGCAGAGATTTAGTGTATGTATTAGAAATATATGATTCTAATGTGCAAAAAAAAAAAAAAATAGAAAGAATCAATGGTGTACTTCCCCGATGAGTCATCGTAAAGCTTTCAGCATTCCATTCCTGTTCTAACAATCTCCATCAAACTAACGACCCGACAAACTATATACCAAAATAAAGGTTTACTTTCTAGCCCTGTTGTCACCGTGTCCTCATTTTACGATTGTTTGGATCGTTTATTTGTCTGACACCAATGAAAAAAAAAACAACTATGTTGGGGTGTTTCTTATTAACTCTTTCAGTGCCAAGCGTTATTGGAAAAGGAAACAACCAGATGGATTGTATTTTTAGCATTTTCACCCACTTTTTAAGGCAAACAGAATTTTTTCTGCTGAGTCTATGTAAATATGGGCGGTATCATATGAAAGATCGACTTCCATTCCTTACTTTGAATTGAATGTAGGGAATAGCTATGTTGTATTTGTGGAAACACTGCCATCCAATGGTCACAGTTATCACTGCAGTGCTCAATTGGCTTATATTAGGTAAGTATTAGTCAAGGGTGTCAGCTACCCTTCATAAAAAAACGTATTTGACCAGAATTTTAGGATTTATTATTGTTATTACTATTTTGAAAGAGGAGAATTATATAGCTCGGGTTTTATTGTCGCAATGGTAACATTTTCTCGTAACTACAGTATTTCCTTAACTTGATTTCTTGCGATGTGATTTTTATATTATCAGTCGGTAACGATGATTTTCTCGTCGCACTGGACTTTCACGTAGTTTATAACTTTAATGTTGATGATGATTTTAATAGTATTTTTGTGACCTGAATACAATTACGCGGTAACTTTATTTATTTTTTTAATAACTTATGACTGCCAACGTAATTCTGGTAACATTTTTTTTTTGTTTTTTATAAGCATACAACTTTTTCTCCTACAATCACAATTTTATCTGCCAAACGGTCTAATTTTATCCTAACAAATTGGAACTTTTTAGGTAACAATACCGCTTTATTCTCGTGTAACAGTTCAACTTTGTTATTGTACCAACATTGTATTGTTGTAATTAAGATTTTATTGTAATAATGATTTTATTGTAACTGACTAATTTGCCATTTTTTGATAATATACACATAAGACTGAATGCAATGTAATTATTTCATAAAATTCATGTCACATTTCAATTGTTTTTTGTGCATTTTTCTTCCCTTAGTGAGATTGTGACAAAAGCTAATAATTTTGTCAAAATTCTTGATTTTATTGTCATACGCTTGTTTTTTTCTTAGCACCCTTCGCAATGTATTTATTTAGTATTTTTAAATCGCGTTTGGATCTCGTTGTCTTTTTCCTCAGTTTTACACAACCAACAATTCGAATTTAATGTATTATTCGAGCTACGTTTCTTTGTAATATTTTGACTCTTTTCTGCAACAATACGACTCTTTCGTGCTATACAATTTTTACAACTATTTAAAAAACTTTTCAGCTGTGTTTTCAATTTCACTCTTGTCTTTCTTATGGAGTCTGAACCCATCAAAGTAACATTGTCCTTTTAATGTCTTTACTAACTTTAAAAAAAATTCGCTATGCTTCCCAAAAACAAACATTTTGATGATGCTATTTTTCCCGCATTGGACACATTTTCGAATTGCTTTTGTTCTGCGCAATAACTGGAATTGTTATGCCCCATTCAGATGTTTTGTCAGTGCTGCCAAAAGAGCTTAGTGAGGAAAAGGCTTCCCTTTGTGTCTCATATCAACTCACAATGACTTGTATTGTGTTTGCAAACCAGCTTGGCAGACTTTGCACGTAAGTAATATTGTTTGCAATGGATATGATTACGCCTCACAATGTGGATCATGCAAATATGTTGTATTACTTCCCATCTAGCGGAGCCTCCGGGTGGCATATCGAGGCAGTTAATATAACTGCATGTTTTTTTTTTGTTTGATTTTGTCCATCTCGAGCCGTTAAAATGAAAACGTCATCAGTGAGCCAACTTTCAAGTGTTATAAGGACT
Source organism: Hippichthys cyanospilos (assembly GCF_059441005.1). Lineage (NCBI taxonomy): Eukaryota > Metazoa > Chordata > Actinopteri > Syngnathiformes > Syngnathidae > Hippichthys > Hippichthys cyanospilos. The sequence goes on from NC_142371.1 coordinate 20,451,455, forward strand.
AAAGTAATGCATTCCTTTAGGTGCTCAATGAATTAATTGCATTAGTACAAAATGTAGTAAACACTCCTTTAGACAAGAAAAATAAAACTTGGGGATGGATTGTTTGGACTCCTAAGTAAATATATCTTTGGGTAATTAGAACTAAAATAAATGACTTTTGTATCCCAATTATTTCCTTAAATAAAATGGATTCATTTCATACCTAAAGTAGTAAACATTGATTACTTAGAATCAGTGACGCCATTTTGTGTTCCTCAACCAGCCAAACACTTGAAATATTATTTATTATATACTTATTTAGATTATGAAAGGAATAGATTACTGAACTAAAGTAATTTCTTACTTTAGCACTGTATTCATTTAGTGCCTCCCATTTTTAAATACTCCTTTACAAAACACAAATATTTAAAATACTGGGGATTGAAAAAAAAAAATATATATATATATATATATATATATATATATATATATATATATATATATATATATATATATATATATATATTATGACAATAATTTCCGATGCTTGCCATGCCTGAAACAGTCCTACAGATGGCGCTGTGCAATCACAATAAAGAGATAACGGTTTGAAGTAGTCTGCGGCCCAAACGTTAAGTGTCTTGTTTCACCGGCCTGTGTGGCCTCCGATTGCGTTTGTTTAATGGACTGCTCTCATTTACATGCACGGTAGAATCCTCTAATGTTCGCCACTAATTGATGCCCTTTTAGAAGAGTCGTATTTTTCTGCTTCCGGTGCAATGAAGTTCACAACTACTGTTAATTAGCACCTGCGATAAGACCAATTGTTTTATGCAGAGGATAAAGAATACACTGATCTGTCTCACTCGTAGCCATTTTCAGTATATATATATATATATATATATATATATATATATATATATATATATATATATATAAATAATAAATAAATATATATATATATATATATATTTATTTATTATTTATATATATATATATATTTTATTTTATATATATATATATATATATATATATATATATATATATATATATATATATATATATATATAAAAACGTGAAAAAATAAACCAAATACTGATGTCTTATTAATGTTGTTTTCTTCGTCAAAATAGGACTTAGGCCATTACTTTAAGAAGGCGACGACCGGTTGACGACCGCATGCTAATGTAGTATAGCAAAAACCAGTTCGCCGAAGGGCAGATTATTGATCGGCCTTCTCCCGTTATTAATGCGTGCGCGCCTTTGCTGGACCGACTGATGGAGAAGCTACTTAAGAATAATCACTCGTGGAGAGAAAAAAAAAAAGTTAAGCGTCTCGTAAATCCGAGGCCTCCCACTAGACTGTATACCCCCCCCCCCCCCCGGCTCATCCGTCCTGCTGATAAAGTAGCTTGTCACACACTTGTACTAGAAACACGTCCACATGCGGGACATTGGGACAAGTTGGGGGAATTATCTGAATTATGTATCGTGGACGTCCATGTGGTTTTGATATTCCCAAGGACACGATTGGGGGTTGACTGCGAATCTTGGATTAGGGCCGCTAAAGGGAGTGGAGGGTGTATGTAAATATGTATATATATATATATATATATATATATATATATATATATATATATATATATATATATATATATATATATATATATATTATATATACTGTGTATATACTGTATATATATATATATATATATATATATATATATATATATATATATATATATTATATATACTGTGTATATACTGTATATATATATATATATATATATATATATATATATATATATATATATATATATATATATATACTGTGTATATACTGTATATATATATATATATATATATATATATATATATATATACTGTGTATATATACTGTGTATATACTGTGTATATATATATATATATATATATATATATATATATATATATATATATATATATATATATAAAATATTTATTTATTTATTATCAATCACCAGTATTTTAGATAATTGTGTTTTGTAAAGGAGAATCTGAAGTGGAGGCTGGTTTGTAAAACTGAGGCTTAGAAATACATTATAACTGTAGGGCCCCCAAATCTGTGTATAATATATAAAAATAGATGCCGTTGCCCTCAAGGGAGTTCCTCAGTGAATTAAAATAAGAGTTTTTAGCAGCATGCTGACATTCATTTGAGTCTTCTATCCTTGTGACCAGCTGAAGGCTGTGTGACTAATAGTATTACACAAATGTGACATAATGAATAATTGTTTCGAGGAAGAAAGTCCGTAAGACACTTTCTGCTGTGTGCACTCACATGATTCTCTTTCGTTTGTCTTTCAACAAGTTTTTTGCAAGTTTCACTAGTCCCCCCCCCCCTTTTTTTTACGAAGGAAACAGGATTGATGACAGCAGACCTTTTTTGTGTTATTGAACACAAAAGGGAAGCAAAAGGGACAAATGAAATCAATGAGAAATAATTGAAGTATAAAAGACGAAATTCATATAAAATAATTTGGTGGCGCATGGGTTTGCTCACAATTACAGATTCTGGGTTTGAATCCTAGCGGTGTACTCATTTGGGAAGAGAGCAATAAAACGAAACAAAAAGGGCTTGGTGAAGAAACAAGGCAAATATATGATCATTTAATGAATCATGAAAGGGGTCTTATATGTTCTCCATTCCATCACAGTCAGTTAGAAGGAGCCAGATGGACTTTGCTGGAAACAGAGCTTTAAATGGGGCAGTATGTATTCCAGTATATATAATTATTTTTACATTGTTTCAACTGTAAATATTTATGTCATTATAATTCTTTTGATTGTGATTGTCATGTTCTGTAGGGGTTTTTAGTTGTAGGTTTATTTTGGGATGTTTCTACTATTTCCTTTTTATGTGGTTCTTGTTTCTGCTCATCTCGCATCAGCCTCGTTAATGATTTTGCCCACCTGTCTGTGTTACCTGCCCCCATGTGTCTACCAATCGTGACCTTTTATTTAAGCCCGTTTTTGTTCCGAGTTCAATATAGTTGTCCCTCGTTATTTATCAGTGAGCTATATTTTTATATTTCTTTGTTTTTTTCGTAGATTTGGTTGTTACTTTGCATTCTCGTCTGGTACCCTGACCTCTTTTCATGTTAAACATCTCTTCTTGAGTCCACCTTGCTTTCGGATTCCCTGTGTTTGGGTTCACCTCCTCATTGCACCATGCCTCGCATTCATGACAGTGATCAAATCAAAATTTAATTTAGCAAGTTTTTGAAATTTACAATCATTTAATTTATTCCTTTTTAAGGAAAAACTGTCTAAATCTTACACACTGTCCCTTTAATGTTTGAAACAAGGTCTCTTTCTGGCTGTCTGTCTTTCATTTGGAAGTTATTTTTCAGGGTCTTGTTTACTTGAGAAAATGATTTTTCATTGTTTTAACGTTAATATTTAGGCCATTATATATATATATATATATATATATATATATATATATATATATATATATATATATATATATATATATATATATATATATATTTTTTTTTTTTTTTTTAATGGGGATCAAATCAAAATGTAAGGTTTGTGCTAAACCCCAAATATAGTTTGGGGCAAAATTCTACTTGTTGCTACTCAAAACGTGTACTGCAGTCTACCTATTTTTTTATTTTTTTTTTATTTTTAAGGAGCATATATTTTCGTCACACTTGTATTTTCATTGTTAATGAACAAGTTGTATTTGTATCCATCTTCCAGTAGGGGAAGAAAAAAAAATCTCCAGCGGTGGAGTGTGTGTGTATGCTCCGGAACCCGAATCAAAACCACCTCCTCCACCTCCTCCTTTTCCCCCGGCTGTTGTGATAAGCTGCTGCACGGATCCATCAAAGGCATCCGAGCATCCCACTGGATCGCTGACTAAAGGAGGAGTAAGGGTGGGATTCAACCCCCCCCTCGTCTTCTCTCGCTCTCTCTCCCTCTCCTGCTGCACTACCTGAGCTTGTACAGTGTGTTTGCTCCACATCCTCCAGGCGAACCTCCGCGGCGGCGGCGGCGGCTCACACAGCGCGAGGAAGCCGAGCGAGGCGCGGCTGAAGCGGCTACGAGCAGCGGCGCGTCTCCCGCCCCTTTACCCGGAGACCCCGCGGAAGCGTTTGGATATTTTTCTTTTTTCTGTTAATCGAGTCGGATAACTTGGCGCTGGACGTCATAAAAAGCAGCATTTCTCTCGTCATTTCGTCCGATCCACACCACCACGCCATCGGCTCGCCGCGGCGCGTTGACGCCGGAGAAGGAGGACGAAGAGCGGCTTGGCGAGGAGGAGGAGGCGCCCCCCCTCCCTTACACTCGGATGGTACCACTGGATTCGTGTCATCGTGGAGGGATTAAACACCGATGAGGGTTTGTTTTTGACAACCGTGCGAGTGTGTGCGTCGTGTATTGTCACACAACTTTCTCAATGTTACGTTTGCCTTAATTCTATTGGCGGAAAAGAAGAAAAAAAAAAAGAGACGTTTGCACGGGCAAAAACGCCGGTAGCATGCACCAGAGACGCTGCAGCTCGTCATTAAAGAGAGCCCGGGGCGGCGGGCTTGTGTTGCCAGCTCATTGCTAAAAAAGCTCAAGTGTTGCCTGGAAGCCAGGCCTCGTGTACTGCCGGCTGTGTGGACGGAAAGAAAAATATTTGAAAGACTCCTAAAGAGAAGAAGAGGAAGAAGTTGTCCCAGATGGTGTTCCGAAAGTTGCCCGGCGTTTCCGCGTCGGGCATGAGCCTTCGCCTGTCCCAGAAGTTTATGTTCTTGCTTTTTCTGTCGGGCCTGGTGACCCTTTGCTTCGGGGCGCTTTTCTTCTTGCCGGATTCTGTGAGGCTGAAGCGCATCTTCCTTTCCAAGACCGAGAGTCAGCCGGTGACGGCGACGGGTTCCGGCGCGGCGGAAAACGATGTGGGCGAGCGGCCCAAGAGAGCCCGAGACCAGGAGCGCCCACGCGCGTTGACCTCCAAGGGGGAGAGCGGAGTTGTAGTGGTTGCTGGCGGGACGGGCGGAGAGGGAGATCTTGCCAGACTTAAAATCCTCCCCCAAAAGACCCCCCCGTCCTACGAGGCCACCAAGGAACATATGGCCGGCGGGATGGCGCAGGAGGACCTGACCCTGGGCTCGGAGAAAGCCTCCTCACCTGACTCAGGCGCGACGTTCGCCTACAAGAAGTTCTGGAGTTGTCTGCTGAAGCCGCCCCTGGGAAGGGACGGCGGCAAGCCCGGGGACCCCAAGACGAACGAGCGGCGGGAGAAAGTCAAAGAGGTGAGAGCCCGTTTTTTTTTTCGGTCTTCAAACCTATTAGACGTTTCACTTCATGAGCTGTCGAAACAAACAATGGAATTAGTCATTACATTCCCATCGAAGCGGAAGATTAGTAATTACGTCCTCTTCTTTTGTGAGATGCGCGGGCCACTAAAGACCCGAAAGCGATCCGCCGCCGATTCCTGTTGCTCATCCAATATCGAAGCCGCGAGAATGGCGAACCGTCCCCTTATGATCGATCACCTACTGCGCTAATGAGACCCGTGTCCCAAGGAAAGGTCATCCCGGATTGTCAGGTTTTTATTTTGGAGGTCTTAAAGGACTTTGAATTCCTGCCACCAAATGATCCAAAGTTGCTGACGCTGTTACTCTCTTTTCCTGATGCGCAGAGAGCGGCAGCAACGTATTACTAAGGACCAAATTCAGATAACGGGTAGCTGATACTATCAAACCGTCGACTGCTAATGTACCCCTTTTCTCAACGGCTTTATACATATCGGCATTTTTCATTCATCCTTTGCGTTTTATCTCTCCTTGAGACACTCTACGGAAACGACATCCTTAAACATAAGCGGTTCTCTGTTTTCTGTTATGGCTGGGACCATAATCTAACAGGTGGATATTGCCCTTGACACTTACTTCTGTGGTACATACATTTATGCGTTCATATATGGAAAATGGTTCATTTTCAAAGTGTGCAGACCATGCGTGTGTAAAAAATACACATGGCATTTTTTTCCTTCTCATGTAGTAAATGCTTTCAAAGGCATAATAATTAATGTTTTTATGAATATTTTTCCGTCAAATGTTAAAATTGTTCAATGGCATCAGTTCTATCCATACATAGCTATGTAAATTGAAAAACGATATGGTCTGTCTTTGTAGTCTGTGACGTGATGATGACACTTTAAGATATAGCCATTAACTGGTCTCTACCGCCACCTACTGTCTTGAGGTGAAACACAAGTCAACAAAGAATTTTCTGTTTGCTGTCATAGTTTGACCGCCGCTCGACGGAATGTTGCGAAAATCCCAGGAAAATCAATGTCATAAATCCTTTTAAAATGCATCTCAAAAATTGTAATTGCAATGGTTTTATATGGTTCAAAATTTCTACAATGATAATTTTTGTACACAAAATCTTGCACGTCCAGCTGCAATCGCTTAAAATTGGCAGAATCGTTACATTTTTAAATTTTACATGTTTTAATCATCTGGTAGAAATTTCAGCTCCCTAGTGTTTTTTCACCCCCTTAATTCTTTTATGAAAAATAAGGAATTTCCATAATTTGTAACATAATACCACAAGGGTTCAGCCCCTATCCCAGTAAGAGGTGAATGTTGTGATTGTTGAAGAAGACAGAATGTGCATGTGCATGTCGGGGCTCGTTGAAGGTCACAAATGTTTGCCAAATTGCCGACAATTTCAATGCGTTTTCTTGTTGCAAAGAAACTTTGTACTTGTTTAAACTTCTACTGTACCTCCAATAACAGCAGTAAACACTCAGGAATACTTTCAGGCTCGCGACCCTTAAACGTTCTACTGTGGTACCCTTGAAACTCAACTTACAGCTTGGAAGCATAAGATTAAGGTCTGAAACGATCTTCTGGACCCAGGAGAAAATCCAAATTGTTACCTTGTACCTCATAAGTAGCAGAGCTGGGCAATCCGTCGCTGACGGAACTTCCGCATTTTCGATGTGTGCTTTGACGCAAATCCTTGAGAAAATTAGATTGAGCACCGACTGAAGCGGGTTTACGTCTGTCAAATGGAGTCAGTCCTTCGACGTCCGCGTATTTTTACGAGGCTTCGCATAAACCACTCCTCAAAAGTGCGGAAGCTCTCGCCGAAGGTGGGTGTTCCATTAGATACGTAGCGACAGATCACCCAGCTCTGATAATTCCTCCTATGAGGAACATAGGTGTGACGTACCTCGAAGGAACCCGATTATACTCCGATTGCTGAGAAAAAAATATCTCTTACAGCACTAGAAAATGAATCACCGGGAGCGCGATTAGGTCTAGAAAGATGAAATCGTCAAGACGGAAACCGACCGCTATTGCACCATTTTGTCACTGTGGAAATGGTACAAATGGAAACCCTGCGGTCCGGGCCTCATTACTGGATTGCGGGATAACCATTTGAGTTGAAAACAGTCCACGGATAAGTAATGTGCCTTGAGGCACCCCTTATCATCGGGCCCTTAAAAAGGTGCAGGCAGTTAGTTCTAATTATCCCAATGGAATAGTAGATGGTACCCCGAGGGGCAGAACTTGACCCTGAATGACTTTACATCTGCACCTACTCAAGGCCAAGCGAGGGGCCGGTGGGAGGGGGCTGCACCGGGCGGAGGGTGGGAGCAGCTACGGGCCGTCGCGTAACCTCGTGACTCGGATGAAACCAGGCTTTCTCCGCCTGACGCCCTCTCCCGCCGCGATACAGGCCGGCGGGGACAGGGGGGCGCGATAGCCGAGGTGTCGGTGGATGGCAGTGGTCGCCCGCACCGCTTCCCCGCCCCCCTTTCTCGCGTGCGCCGACCTCTCTGTGACTCATAGCTTCTCCTTTGCACATAAAATGTCAGCGTGACTTTGCTCGTCAAGCTGAGCTCTCTACAAGTTTTCCGTTCAGCCGCCGGCTACGGTCATCTGAGGCTAAAGTGATTTTTCTACTGCTGTGCTTCTGTTCCCAATCTGTTTTTTTTTTCTTCTAGATTCTAGCCCCTTTTCAAAGACACTGCTTGCCTCCTCTGAGAACTTTGTGTAGAGTGCAAATCGCAACATGTACTTACTACTTTTGGTCGTGATTATTATTTAGTTAAATAACTAAAGAAGTCTTCAGTCTGCAGATTTTGCCCGATTACTTCTAAAGATCTAGTTTCACTTCACAACATGACATTCGATTTAGGAAATCTGACACTTTGCTTTGAAGTGAGTTGTACAACAACAACAAAAAATCCTCCTACAGATTTTGCTTGATTGCCACCAGATAACCAGTTTCACTTAGCAACATGACATTTGGCATTTTTTCCCCATTCTTCAAAAAGTACTTTCCAAAAATCGTCTTTATTCTTCATTTCTGATTGAAAAGTTGGACTGATGTATCAGATTTTTGTTGACATTTCCTTTAGCGCAACGCCATCTAGTGGGTGCATAATGCGACCCCAGCCGCTACCATAGCTTCTATTCTATGCGCCTTATAATGCGGTGTGCTTTATATAAGAAAACAATTTTAAAATGGGCCTCTCATTGAAGATGCGCCTTATAGTGTAAAAATTTTGGTAGTTCATTTTGTACTGTATTAATTTGCGTCAATGGTCTCATATTGCGGTGCCGTTGCTAAGTACAAGTCTTCGACTCGTTGCTCTTACATGTACAAAGAGTTTCAATACTTAACAGTACTGTATTTGGCAAGCAGTAGCCGGAAACCTGCGCCTGCTTCCTCGCCGCGTGAAACCAGGAGCATTAACAGCCAGATCAAACATCGTGGCCACCCGCCGCTGGCGACGCCATGGGACTAAGCGGCCTCTGCTGCCAAGCGGCTATTGTGCTGCTTATATGAAGAAAAATTACAGTAATCACTTCCTGTTGCTAGTCCTGCCTTACAATAGGACCTTGAAGTGTGAAACCTTTTCTGATAAGTATCAGACATCGGGTCCGATACGGGTTTTCTGTGACTGGCGTAAAGAGTAGCTTAGCTTCCCGCGCTAGCATTAGCTTGAAGGGAATTTTAAATGTGCTTTAGGTGATGATAGTGGTTGATTTGATACTTTTGTGACAGGTGTCGTCCGGCGTACGATTTTGATGATTTAATATTGGACCACTTGCTTGAAACGTTACCCCGGAAAAGCCTTGAGGCACTTGCTGTCCTGCAAGAGTGTTTGAAACACACACAAACACTGAAGCGTACACAAGCGCTCGCTCTTGTATTTGTGATCACTCATCAGCAAAAACAAACTTTGATGAAAGTTCATTTGGGAGCGTCCTTCGCAGCACCTGCACAAAGTACTTTTTAAATCTTTTATTATATTATATGATATGATATGCTATGCTATGCAATGCTATGCTATGCTATGCTCTGCTATGCTATGCTATGCTTTGCTTTCCCCCTATGAAAAAACCTTTGAGCCAAGTACCCCTTTAGCACTGTAAAGAATGTTAAAAACAAAAAAAGACTTAAAACATGGCATCCGTGTCTGATTTATTCAACTTTAGACCCTTTCAAACTTCATATGTATTGGTCCACAAAAAAATTAATCAACTTAAAGTGTCCACTTTTGGGTCATAGAAGAAATCTGTTAAATATTTTTCCACAAAAAAAAAAACAAAAAAACAATATAAAGTGTCTGACCCGTTCCAAAAAAATCAATAAATTCAAAAAATCAAAGAAATCAAATAAAAAAAAAGACACTTGTCTACAGAAAAATACTAACCATGAAGCATCCTCTTTTGGGATTACAGTAGAGATCTCTTTAATTATTGAAAAAAATTTGTCCCCCCCAAAATAATCAGCATAAAGTGTCAGACCTGTTCTCAAAAACAAATAATTATGAATAAATATTTGTCCAGTGAAAAATATTCAACATAACGTGTCTTCTTTTGGGATTACAGTAGAGATCTCTTCACAAAAACAAATCATGAAGTTAATTATTAACAAATATTTGTCCCCCCCCTGTAATAATCAACATAAAGTGTCAGACCTGCTCTCAAAAAGATATCGTTATGAATAAATATTTGTCCGGAGAAAAACATTCAACTTTTGGGATCATAGTAGCGATGTGTTCACAAAAACAAATCATCAACGTGACAGGTAACGAGAGGTGGCACATGACAAGTTGGGTCTATTCCCACTAATACATATATAATATAGATAGATAGATAGATATAATATAGATAGATAGATAGATAGATAGATAGATAGATAGATAGATAGATAGATAGATACCTTCAGTAACATTTTATGCTGGCCAGGCCACTCTATTGAATATCGTGACCTCCCTCAAGTCCTGGTTCCCCGTCGTCCGCACCCCTGCCGAGCCTGCTCATCTTTTTTCTTTTTTCTCCTCGCTCTGGCTGTGCAAATGTCAAGACATCTTGGAGCGTGGCCGTCTTTGTTTCTTCCCTGCATGGTCCAGAACGCGATATCCCTTGGGGGGGGGGGGGTCACGCTATTGACAGCCACCTCACAAAATGAAATTGACCGTTAAATCTTGTTTCTGCGTGCAATTAACACTTTTTTTTATGGTCATTCATGAGCGTGGCTGTTCTTGAGGTTGTTATCATTATTATTGCGGTGTTAAGTGCAACAAAAGTTGTCGATATTCTTACATAAAAAAAAACTGATTATGCAAAATTGACTGTCCAAATGTCCTTTTTTTTTAAGCCACTCAGCAAGTTCTGGCAGTATTTTAGCCAAGTAATGGCACACATCTGGTTGTGTTGACCTTTCTCATTGTCACCATCTGGGTGAATTTTCAGCTCCCTTGGGTCTTTTGTAAAGCTCAAAGTGTCGTACAAAGTATCGCACAAAGGATAACGATTAAACAATGGCAACATAAAGGCCGTGAAGGTTGTGTATCGATATTGTGAACCACATGCTGCCCAGAATCGTTCTCATTTCGGCTTGGAGTATCTGATCATTCCTACTCACTTTTTTCTCCTGAACGCACCTTGAGATCGTTCCCACTGGTGAAACTCCCTTTTATTTTCCGAACATGACTCATTAAATATAAGAGCTGAGCAACAAACAGTGTTTGATGCTCTTGTTAGCTAATTGGTACGTGTACGTGGAAATATGTAGGGGATGGAAGAGGAGGGTAAACATTTGCCTCTTCTTAGAAACAAACGTGTACTGTTTGGACTCGTCTGACCCGCACGTACGCAAATAAACACATGCAGGCTGTTTGTTTGCACAGTGCAGATAGCGAAAGACCCCAAAGGCCAACGTGGTCATTGTGTGTACTCCAGAAAGACGTTTTTATCGTTTTTCTTTTGCTTCTTTTACCACTTGCTTCAAACCTCTGCACGTATATAAATTTATATAGATTTCAACATAATTGTCAACATTGATTTTGCGTTTCATTGTTTTTACAACACAAATCTTTATTCATTCTCTAGATATTTTATATACTGTTTGTATGTGTATATGTGTGTGTGTGTGTGTGTGTGTGTGTGTGTGTATATATATATATATATATATATATATATATATATATATATATATATATATATATATATATTTATGAAATTGTTATTCTAATACCTCGATTAATGGATTATTTAATGCTTCAGGTATTCGTACTTACTACCCAAGTAAAACATACTCAGGTAATCATTTTCCTACTTAAGTAATTGAGGCAATAAGTACTAAAATAATCAATGATTCTGGGTATTTTAATACTAATAATAAGTCATTTAACTACTTAGTTATTTGGTACCTGCCAATAAACTCCTCCGAATACTGTAAATATAAATACAAATAAATATATACATGCAATTAGTACATGGAAGCGAATGTCTGGACAAAAAAAACATTTATTTGGGATTGAATGAGATAATTATTTTATTAGGTATCATTATTATTTTATATGTTATTGTATTTCGTATCTATATCATTCTAAAAATATTCCACAATTCTTTTGAGTAGCAGTTTGACACGAGAGTTAACAACAGCCTGATGAAGCGCTATCTTAGCGTAGCGACCTGTTTCCTGAGGCATTTGTTGGTGGGTGAAATTGAAACAGGAAAAGGAAGTACAGTACATGGGTGTTGGCTTACTTTTTTTTTATGCCTATACAGCAATTTTCACTCCACCTGATCCCTCTTTTTTTGCATGCAATAACTCATCTCAAACTATAGAAAATAATATATATATATCATCAACACGACAGGTAACGAGAGGTGGCACATGACAAGTTTAATATATATAGATATATATATTTTTAACACAACATAATAGGAGGGTTAATGACATTATCTAAAAAAAAGCTAATGAAAAAGCGAAGTTTATTTTCAATCAATAAATTTCAATCTCATTTCCGCTTGTTACGTAGCTCATAAAAACACCTGGCAAGGTCAATTTACTGCGATGTGAAAAACACTAGTGCTGCTTTTATTTTTTTTTATCACGTCTTTCATTGGTTGGGGGTGTTGAAAGCGTTGCATAACGAGAGCAGCTTGCAGCCTTTTCCTGGTGACGAGGTCTGGTAAACACATTGCAGATGTTCTTCCCTTTGTTTCCCCCCCAACAATCAAATCCACATTTCTCCCTCCAACTTTGCGTTTGAAATCGCAAGTGTGTTTGTTTCCCGACTTGCGGCTTTTCCCAATGTTTCTTGCCTGAGTTTTTATTTTTTTTGCATCATTCCCCTGTAAGAAAAAAAAAAAAAAAGTAAAGAAAGTCTTCTCAGGTGGAGCTCAGATTTCATCACCCAGATTTTTTTCTTCCCCCATTGCGCTGTGATGTTGCAATAAGTTCCACGCAAAAGCCAATTTCTGGAGAGGGGGTGTCTCTTGCTGACATAATGGGGTCATTGTGTGTAGACCACCTAAATCCTTCCCCCATGTCTGATTGCGTTCTAGCCTTTGGGCTAAGATGAAGCCAATTTGGTTTGATTGTGGTTTTCTCCAATTTTTGAACGTGAAAAAACAGCAGCATAATCAAGCGCCGCTTGGAACCCAAGAGAGAAGTCGAGAAACCGCTATCACGGTTTCTTCCTACATTAGAGGTCACTTTGGCCGCTTTTGATATTAGATTTTGTAGGGAGGAAGGACGGCGTGGCTTCAACTGAGAGCAGTCAGTTGGTAACGCACAAGTTTTGTCACTTAGTGATTTCTGTCTCAGTACTGTCTGAATGTTGTGCTTTCGTTTTTGTGTCAATAATATGTTCACACGTTACTCCTCTACTTTATTTTGCCTGTTTTTCTGTGCTTTTCAACTCATCTCCAGTTCGTCCGATTCTCGCCGATCCAATTTCATATTGTTGCAATTATTCGTGGGAAGTGTGCTTGTACTTTTTTTATTTCAATTATTTACCTTTTTCCCACAATTCCCTGTTTTCAGCCTCAAAAAGTCCCATTGAATTAACATTGGTTTTTGTGTCAATAATATGTTCACACATATGTTACCCCTCTACTTTATTCTGCCTGTTTTTCGGCGCTTTTCAACTCATTCCCAGTTTTTCCGATTCTCACCATTTCAATTTCATATTATTTCGATTATTTGTGTGAAGTGTGCTTGTATTTTTATCATTTCAACGATTTACCGTGTTCCCGCTATTGCACTCCAAAAAGTCCCATTGAATTAACATTGGGAGATTTGACATTTCATATTTACAACATTCCCATTTCACATTTGCACTATTTTGCTCATTTATTTCGCCTTCTTTTTACATTTTTGTTGTAACAATACCCATACAATTTCCACTTTCTGATGTATCTTCTACATCATTTGGCCTATTTGAGCCGTTCCAACTTTGTATGTTAAAGATTGGCCCTACCAATACTAAAAAAATCACTTTCACCAAATATTGTCATTTTTGCCTCACAAAAACCCATAATTTCCATTTTTTTTCCAAATTTTCCCCTGTATCTTCCACAATATTTGGCCTTTTCAAGCCATTCAAACACCATTCCACATCAGCCTATCACATTTCAGGACGCACGGTGCCTTCACATGCAATTTCTTCAGGAATTGCATTTTCTAGCTCATGATAATATGTCCCAAATGTATTTGTTTGCTGATCCAACAACTTGTGACCGTTGGACAGTTCTGAGATAAATGATGAGGAAAACCAAAAACCCAAAAGGCCTAATGAGCTAGAGCACACGTACCTAATAATGAGTCCCGAGCACCTAATAACGCGTCTCGTGAGTCACCCGGGTGTCCGATCGGATCGATGGTCAATCAAGAGTTTGCGCGCTCTCATTAATCGCGCTTAAAGACCTCGGGACGGCAACCCAAGGCATTTTTTTTTTTTTTTTTTTGGCTTTATGTCTGACCTCGAAGGAAGAAATCTTTAATGAGCGCCCGGCGCCACCGTTTCATTGGCTGCCTAATTGTCGGAATAATGGGCAGATATACACAGCCAGCGAGACACAGCCTGTTCATTTGTGTCCATTCTTGTGTCCTTTCTGTCTCAGTGAGAAAATGAGATGCATGAGACATCATTAGAAACGTCAGGATGTCCTTTACTGAGGACACTAGGATTTAGTTGGCCTGCTCCAATAAGTCAAAACATTTAAACCAAAAACAAATGTCCACGAAAGCGGACAAACAAAAACAGATTGGCTCTCGGGATGATACGGCCTTCCTTTTTGTTTTTTTTAACTCTTTCATTGCCATGGATGTGAATTCTCATCTTTTAAAATAGTCATAACAATCATAAATGATAAAATTCTTGCCAAATCCGTTTTTTATGGGTTGCAGCTGACACCCTTGACTAACTCTTACCTAATAAAAGCCAATTGAGCACTGTAGTTATAACCGTGACCATCGGATGGCAGTGTTTCCACATATACAACACAGATATTACCTACAATTCTAATTAATGAATGGAAATCAATCTTTCATATGATACCACACATTTCTACATAGAAATGTACACTATATTGCGTTGGCCTTGAAAGATGAGTTGCTGTTAATAGACATCAAAAATCCATTTTTACTTGGATGGCAGTGAAATACGTTGTTTCCCTACTGCTCCTATATTGTAGGTCAAAGTTCAACCAACCACATGCTGGACCGTGGCCTCAAAACCCTAGAGAGAAGTTCAGAATCGACATTATAAAGGGAGTCGTCCTTGACTGCGGGTCAATGACGCCGCCAAATTGATGTCACAACACTGTAATCATCCAAACCAGTGGCCTTGGTGGAATGCTCAAGTGCAGCGTAGAACCCCAAGGGACATTTTGACCGAGAAGGTTTATTGCCTTTCTATACCAACGGCGGTACTCAACATTTTTTCACTTGTTGTGGTATCACTAAACGTATTGTATTTAGCAAGTTCAAAAGATAGTGTTCAACTTAAATAAATAAAGGCATTATTGCGCAAGTTGCTTCATGTTCCAGTTCATTTTCTCTCAATTTGAAAGGAATGATGTATGTTCCTGTCACGGCATTAAAAATAATTCAACCAAATTTACTGACACTAGCTGAAACCTCTTAAAATCTCATGTACCCCCCTTGATCTCTCTATGGAACCCCAGGTATACTAGTTGGGATGGGCCAGTACCGATACATGGTATTGGTATCAGGCCAATACCTGTTCGTATTTTAGGAACAAATACAAATTGAAATATTAATCTTGACGTTTTAACGTCTACGGCCGTAGACTCATTTGTGTCGTCCTTCTCGTCCTTTGGTTAGCTCCTGCCCTGATGCTAGTCGTTTAGCTTCTTAACGCGAGCGCTTGGGTAACGAAACAGTTTTTCGTTGAGCGGGTCAACCTGAGAATGTCTGCTGCAATCATATCATTTTCTGCCTTGAGTATTATTTTTCTCCCGTTGACTTCATACCGTATTGTTTTCTGCCCGTATTATTTGACCCATAAAACGAAAAAAACTTTGCGATAGGAAAATTTAAAACAATGTGCACGCAATTGACCGTAGACTCATTTGTGTCATCCTTCTGGCCCTTTGGTTAGCTCCTGCCTTGATGCTAGTCGTTTAGCTTCCTGTGAGGGCTAACAAGACAGTTTTTAGTATCATTTTCTGCCATTTACTTCGTATTATTTTCTGCCTACTTGGTACCGTAGGTACCGTATTGAATTCTGTCTTTAGCTCTCCCCGGAAAGATACGATTCCATATTGTTTTCCTTTTTTTTTGTCTTAGCATAAATTAGATTACGTAAGGAACTGGACTCAAGATACGACAAATGACCTAAAGCCCACCCCGTTAGAAATCATTTCAAATCTCGAGGCACCACTGTATAAGAACAGGCGGGTCGTTGTTTTTACGAGGGGAATTTTGCGTGTCAAAAACACAAGTATCGGTACTTGGTATCGGCGATGATGCAAGCGTGTAGCAATTGCTACATTGGTGCTCAATCGCTGCCTTGAAGAGACAAGTCCAGATCCAATGTGTTCCCTTGATTGTAGGTCAAAGGCTTAACAAAAGTGTTGTGGTCTCATGTCACAACACGGGAATCACATGCACCAGTTGCCATGGTCCCCGTAGCGTGCTCAAGTCGAGGCAGTCGGGGATGGGGGGGGTGGGGGGTGGAGGGGGGCGATCAAACAACGCTTTCATTAACCATAGAAAAAAATGGAGAAAAAGTGTCTGCGGGGTATAACCGTATGCTCCTGTGTGGCTTAGAGTCCGAGACAAGTTGAGAGCGGGGCCTCTTGTGGAGAAAAACCACCACCGGAACTCTAGACCCGATGCAAGGAGTGTGAAAGACACGGAGTCCCCGCCCCCCTTCGGGCCTCCTTGCCCGTGTTGTTTTCTGACCAATTAGGCAGCCATAAAAGCACAGCAGTGGCGACCCGCCGGCTGGGGGGCTCGTGCAGCGTGCTGATCGCATCTAGGCCAACCTCTTCCTTGCCAGGGGGGGGGGGGGGGGGACTAGTTTTTTTTCTCGGAAAATAATCAGGCATGCGTTTCACAACAGGAAGTGCGCTTATAAGGGGGGGAAGTTGCAATAAGGCGAATGCTGGACTCAAACCTTTACACCTGCGATTGAAAGGTTCATCATCATTTATTTATGTATTTTATTTGTTTGTTTATTTATGCATAACTACATTTTGCCTCCGTGGAATAACAAAGCTGCCGGTAATGAGAGAACCATTGGGCACGATATGAAAATGTGACAGAAATAATGAGAAAAAAAATTGTGGAAAATGCAGTTGTACTAATAGAATAGTAAAAAATTAATAAAGCAAAAAGAAATGTCCATTTATGTCCCTAATATATATATATATATAAGTAAATCTATGTATACGTATATAAATATAATATGTTAAAAATATGTATTTGGGATTGAATGAGTCAAAAGGTTTTTGCCTTATAATGTCGATTGAAAATCACATCACGCGCTGAATACTCAAATAATGACCAATCACGGCTCACCTTTTTTTCTGGGTTTGGTCACGTGACCTTTGCAAGCTAAGTTAAGGTGATGATTGGTCGTTACGCAAGCCGTGAGTACAGGTGATGATTTTTTTCATTCGATAGCAAATGATTGTGCATGAAGAATAATTTTATGATCAAATTATTAGCAAGAAAAACCTCTTTAATAATGAAAATACCCAAATAAATGGACTATCCCATTAAAATAGGAAAAAGAAACCATCCATATTGCGCAACCCGCATTGCACTGCTTTGCGTGTGGTCCACATCAGAGTCATGCAAATGATCCAATTAGACGTTTTACATGTTAACCGGAACCATCCGTCTTGGCTTTAAATTGGCGCCGTCGTTAAGAGACCCCCCCGATCCGCCAGGCCAGGTGGGCCGGTCCGCTGTGCTGTAATGAGCTCCTCTGGATCGGCCTGCCTTTCTTCTAAGGACTTGCAGATCAGACCCCATGCACCCTTTCTCCAGGAAAGAGATCAAGGAAGGTGAAACAACAAGGGTGTGTGTGCGTGTGTGTGTCTGTGTATGTGTATATATATATATATATATATATATATATATATATATATATATATTTATATACACACACACACACATATATATATTTATATACACACACACATTATATATATATATATATACATATATATATATATATATATATATATATATATATATATATATATATATAATGTATATGTGTGTATATATACATATACACACACACACACACACACACACACACATATATATATATATATATATATATATATATATATATATATATATATATATATATATATATATATACACATATCTCATTTTTTTCCATTTTTTCCTTTCTTTTTTTCTTTCGTTACTTTCCATTTTTTTCAACTAATCGCTTCATTTTCTTTAATGGTATCTTTTTCGATTTTTCTTTTGTTCGTTTTTTGGCTTCTATCTTCTCTTTTTCCTCCTGTCGATTTCATTTTCATTTTTCCTTTCATTTCTTTCTTTCTTTCCATCTTTTTTCTCTCTTTCTGTTCTTTTTTGAATGTTGGGTCGGTTTGGTGTCTTGCGTGGGGTTACCCTGGCAACAGCCCCCCCTCCCTTCAGTGGGTCCGAGCAGAATGTGGCAGCCAGACTGGGATGCGATTCCAGCGCTTTGGCAACGGCACGCCGGCATGAATTTGAATGGCGTTTGCTGTCAACGGGCCAACTCTGCCGTCGTTGCTCTCACTCGCTCTCTATCATAGCTACTCCGCTCTCTTGTTTGTTTTGGTCGGAACATGTTTTTTTTTTTTTTCCCCCTGCTTTGTTAGCTCTCTTTTGCTTACTACGCTCACTCGTGTAGAAAGGAACAAGACAGACTTTGCTGCTGGGCAAACGCGAGAGATGAAAGCCTCCGTCAAATGCCTAAAATTTCTCTTCAATCCATGGGAAAATGAGGAAAAATATCGTTTAATGTGTCATAAATGCGACTAGAACATTTGGCTAAGAGGTAGAGTACAGTGGTCCCTCCTACTTCGCCGTGTCAGATTTCGCGGTCTCAGTACTTAGCGTGTTTTTCCAGGAAAATTAAAAATATTTCAAAATAAAACATATAAAAATGGGAAAAAATGAAAAAAGCAAAAAAGCACATTATAAAGTACTGTATTCATCAAATAACTCAGTAGTATTAGTTAATAAGTATGTTAAGAATTCTTCAAGCGTTAAATTCGTGACTTTCTTTATCTTATTTTGAATTGCATGCTTTTAATTTGTTGGGCCGCGTTGCATTTCCGCTTCCTGTTTTACGTTTTCTCTCTCTCTCTCTCTCTGCGTCATTCGGCTCGTTACGGTGACGTAGTGAATGATAACGTAAGATCATATTTATAGTTTATTATCATTTATGTTGATAAGGCACGCTACTGCCTATGTTTAGTAAGCAATGAGTGTTTATTCTGTTTATGTGTTCGTTTGTGTAGAGGTTGCACTTTATAGTTAGTAGTTGTTGTTAGTTGTCGCTAACCCACTAATGTCGGCTAAAAATACAGTAAATTCATAGATTAAGTGTTTATATGTTGGTTTACTGAATTTAAGTTTGTTGTTGATTTATTATTCAACAGATACTACATGATACACCATACATGAGCCAAAATAAATGTCAAGTTCAATGTGATGACTTGCGTACTCTTTCCCAGAGTCTTAGTGCAGATAACCAGTCCTGAGAACTAATTCTCAACAAACTAAGTAATATTAGTTATTTAATGAATATACAATAATGTTAATAAGGTTAATGTAATGTTAAAAAATAGGAGAAAGGAAATAAAATACGCAAAATACAAAAAAAAAAAGGATTGTTTATGGTTACTGCGGCTATATTTGGGCGTACATAGAAATCTAGGACATGATACCCTTCTTTGCGGGTTTCAGACTTCGCGGGGGGGGGGGGGGGGGGGGGGTTGACACCCCCCATTAACCGCGAAGTAGGGGGGAATCACTGTACACATATATATATATATATATATATATATATATATATATGCCCTGTCGTCCTTGTGACAACAATCGGCCATAATTTTCATACGTTCAATCAATAAAGTTGTTAACCAATTCAAACGCCAATCGGCAAAATGCATGCATGGAGGAATTTCTGTTCATTTTGATTGCCATTAGTACAATAGTTGGCATAAACCCCGCCAAACAAAAGCAAAAATAAGTTCCCACTATGTGAGAGTCCCACGAGATTTAGTGAAATGTCACGTTTACCGCTCATATCGTACTAAGCAGCCCTAACCTTTGCGTGTGTGACAGTGTGTTACGTTTCTGGCTGCGCAGTTCTCATCCTTCCATGGTGGCCTTATTGTGATTCCTGCAGGGTTTTTTTAATGCCAGATAAACTTCGAGAAGGCTAAAACAAGGCAGCCCCCCCCCCCCGCCAGTGTAAAGGTCACATGATTAACCCTGATCAGATGAGAGGAGCGTGAAATTGCCTCTGATGATTCAACTCTTGCGTACGTGCCGAGGATTCGCGTTTGACTCGGAAGGGAACATTTTGTTGGATTTTTCCTTTTTCTTTTTTGCCCGCTTTGACATTTCAAAGTTTGCTGTCCTTAAATACCTCCGTGTCTCGTTGTCGCCGCCATGACACGTAGGCTGCTGACCTTTGTCGGGGCAAACGAGTACACTATTACACGTGGCAACAATCTCCTGTGTTCATACTGGACAGGCAGGAGAAAATAATTGGTAAGGTATAAGCATGTAAAGAAGTTGCAGGAATTGATGGTGCGTAATGGCTCTGTTGTGGACAACAATATGCTGTATGCTTCATATGCTGAATTAAAGACAGCTGTTTATAAGTGATGTCTTTCATGTGACAACAATCTCCCCAAATCTACCTTGCATCACTTTGCACTCATGTTTAGCGAAGATTTTATGGATCTTGTACCTTCAAGTTTTTGCTTGTTTTTATTTGTTTGTTTTTTAGACGATCCCTTTTTTGGGGGGCGAAAAGATAAGACAGGCAGCAAGTATTTTTCTTACTGTGGGGAGAAAATAATTGGCAAGGGAGGCTTTAATGAACATGTAAAGGGGTTGCAGGAATTTATGGCGTGTAATGCGCTGTCCAAAAATGGATGGCACTTAATATACTTTGGTTTAGTAACTGCTGGAATGATGGAAGGAAACCATTAGCAAACATCTTAGCATCAGTCAAAAGGCAGCCAATTAATGTGCATTCTGAGTTTTCCATAATGGCTGTTTCCTACACGTGACAACAATCTCCTGTTTTTAATAGGCAATTGAAAGTCATCAGACCCCCAAAAATGTCTTGTTTGAACCCCAAAAAGACAGCTAATGACAGTACAACCAGGCAGATTTACACAACTTTATTGAATTTTTTTTTTATGTGACAACAATCTACTTTTTTTTTCTTATTACTTTGTAGAAATAATGGAATTATGGTAAGAAGCCATTTCTTGGCAACCGTATTAGCAGCCCTATAAGACCAGATAGTTCATTTCTATTCAGAGTTTCACGTAGATTCTTTGTCCTACATGTGACAACAATCTCCCATATTTCTTAGGCGATTGCAAAGAAAGTCATGAAACCCCCAAAATGTCTTGTTTGAGCCCTGAAAAGTCAGCTAATCACAGTAAAGCCAGACAGATTTACTTAACTTTGTTTAATTGTTTCTTACGTGACAACAATCTGCTTTTTTTCTTATTTCTTGGCTTAGAAACTAATGGAATTATGGAATGAAGCCATTTCATGGCAACCCTATGCGGCCAGATAGTTCTTTTGCATTCAGAGTTTTACATACATTCTTTCTCCTACACGTGACAACAATCTCCTGTATCTAATAGGCGATTGCAAAGAAAGTCATGAAACCCCCAAAACGTCTTATTTGAGTCCTGAAAAGTTAGCTCATCACGATAAAGCCAGACAGATTTACTTAACTTTGTTTAATTGTTTCTTACGTGACAACAATCTGCTTTTTTTCTCATTCCTTGGCTTAGAAACTAATGGAATTATGGAACAAAGCCACTTCATGGCAACCCTATGAGGCCAGCTAATGACAGTACAACCAGGCAGATTTACACAACTTTATTGAATTCTTTTTTTTACGTGACAACAATCTACTTTTTTTCTTATTACTTTGTAGAAATAATGGAATTATGCTAATAAGCCATTTTTTGGCAACCGTATTAGCAGCCCTATAAGACCAGATAGTTCATTTGCATTCAGAGTTTTACATACATTCTTTTTCCTACACGTGACAACAATCTCCCGCATTTAATAGGCGATTGCAAAGAAAGTCATGAAACCCCCAAAACGTCTTATTTGAGTCCTGAAAAGTCAGCTAATCACAATAAAGCCAGACAGATTTACTTAACTTTGTTTAATTGTTTCTTACATGACAACAATCTGCTTTTTTTCCTTATTCCTTGGCTTAGAAACTAATGAAATTATGGGATGAAGCCATTTCATGGCAACCCTATGAGGCCAGCTAATGACAGTACAACCAGGCAGATTTACACAACTTTATTGAATTCTTTTTTTTACGTGACAACAATCTACTTTTTTTCTTATTACTTTGTAGAAATAATGGAATTAAGGTAATAAGCCATTTTTTGGCAACCGTATTAGCAGCCCTATAAGATCAGATAGTTCATTTGCATTCAGAGTTTTACATACATTCTTTTTCCTACACGTGACAACAATCTCCCACATTTAATAGGCGATTGCAAAGAAAGTCATGAAACCCCCAAAACGTCTTATTTGAGTCCTGAAAAGACAACCAATCACAATACAGCCAAGCAAACTTACATAACTTTATTGAATCTTTTCTTACGTGACAGCAATCTGCCGTATGAGAGATATTAAAAGAATACTCAAGTTTTTTTTTGGGGGGGCGGGTCATATATGACCCGATGTTGACATTTGCGGAAGTTATGTTGGGGGGTCGCAGCGGGCCATTGAAAAGCTTGCCTACATCATCACGGTTTGTCATGAATAATTTATGTCCAGGCGACACGATGGAGAGAGTGTACGCTCCTCTCCCATCCAATTGCAGATGTCTCGCCGTGGATTCCACATCACTTGCCCGCCTTGTCGTTTCTCCCCCTCGCGTAACACCCGCCCACCCCGCCGTCCGCCCTTCTCCATATCGCTCTCTTGCCTCGCCGCTTTCATCCGCCCGACGTCTTGTTCGCACTCGCCGGAGCGTATTGAAAGAAGGAAAAAAAAAAAAAAAACCGTGACGCGGGGAGAGACGGATCGTTTTCTTTCATGTCGGCCCAACTCTCGTCATCCGGCCGCGGACGAAAGCGAAGCGACCCGGCCAGGGTGCGCCGCGAGGACTGCAGATTAGAAGCCTACGCTGACTCACTAACTTTGTAATCTGGATTTTCATCATCTCGCCGTGTGCCACGCATCCGCTTAAAAGGTGGCGAGGACAAGATGACTAAGCCTGGGTTGGAGTCTTAAAGTGCTAGTGCGCCCTATACACCGTAACATAGAAAATTCCAGAATTCGACGCCAAAATGAAGGGTACATTTTATACACGGGCGCGTCTTATATTTGGGGAGTTACGCTACCTAGAATTGAATGTCAAATATGCCTTTGAGATCGAATGAGAATGAAAAAAAAAAAGTTTCGCCTACTGTCAAGACATCATTGCGCTATTCGGCATATTATGTTTTCTGTAATCTGTATTTGTTTGTATTTGGTACACGCGGCGTCCACTTCAACCTGTTGAGTCTGGAAGGGGGCTCCTCCCACTTTGGTCCCTTTTGAAGGTTTCTGATTTTCCCCAAATTGAGATTTTGAGTTTTTCCTTCCCCTTCTGGGAGCTTTGAGCAGGGGATGCTGTTGCGCACCGATAACGAAAAGATGTCTCTGTACCACTTCTTCTGTACCACTTTCTTTTATACAAATTTGATTTTTGGTTTGAAAAGATGTTTTATTGTCTTCTGTTTGCATAGTTGTTTTTGAATCGTGCAAAAATATATTTTGTATTTTCATCCATATACCCGATTGCTTGATTGTACAGTGGACCCCCGGTTTATGACGTCCCTGCCTTACGTTTTTTTTTTTTTTCAACTTACGATGTGGGGCGTGAGATTTTTTTGTCCCCTCTTTACGCCATTTCTTACGCCTTCGTCCGCGCTCATTCGTCTATACACGCGTCACCATTTACGTTACTGCAATGCTGGTCTGCTATTGCTCGGCGTCACAGTCAAAATGATGGCATGCTAAAAACTGGATTTCGTCTGAGTGCTTACAATAACGTATTTATTGCGCATTTTAACGCTTAATTCAAACTTGGACCCAAGATTGCTAGCGATAAGAGATAATCAAGAAATACGACGCTAGCCTAGCCTAGGCTACCCTTACTAGGGCATATGGGCATAACAAGCGTCACTCAAAGGTACATAACTCCTTTTTATATTTTTTATTTATGATGTTATTTAATTGTAGGCATGTATATTATATATATGTACCACCACCACAATTTTGAGGTTTTTACTCGGGGTTTTAAACGCATTAGCTATTAAATATAGGTTTGGATTACCCGCCATACGGCGAATCCGCCTCATAAGCCCAACCGCGGAACGGAATCATCTCGTAAACCGGGGTCCCACTGTATTTCAATAAATCTCGGAACTACGCTGGGCGTTTTTTTGCCAATTGGAAAAGCGCCAACGCTAGCGCCATACGAAAGGGGCCTCACTGAGTAGTAGCGGCATAAAGCTTCTCATCACATCCCCATTGTGTTGTGTAGGATGCTGCATGCGCAACCGCTCGCTGTGGATTGCAAGCTGCTGATCAATAAGCGCTTAGGAGGCTAACACTCCCACACTGGCGCTAAGCGAAACGCTCAAAAAGGAAAAAAAGCAAAAGGGCCAACCGGAGGATGAGCCGTTGCCACGGGCTGCGTTATCTCCTATCGGAACGTCCATAAGTAACGTAAAGCTCGCCACGGCTTCCTATCTTCCTCAACACACGCTCCTTAGGCTGACCCGACAACATCGTGTTTGTTGTTTTTTATATATTGAAGTCCTCTTCCCAAATTTCGTCCAATGAGCTAATCGACTTTTCGGGAGGCCTGGATAATGCCTGAAAGCGTACCGATTTTTGCCAGTTTTTACCCTGGCAAAATTGTATTGCAGGGGTTCTCAACTTGACCACTTAAACGCTTTCTTTTCCATGGATGAGAATTCTTGTCTTTTAAATAGTAATAATCATAATAAAATTCAGGGCAAATACGTTTTTTTGTTTTTTTTTTTTTAATGGAGGGTAGCTAACACCCTTGACAAACGCTTACCTGATACAGCCCCCGGTTTATGAGATGAATCCGTTCCACGGTTGGGATCGTAATTCCAATTCGCCGTATGGCGGGCAATATGTAATCATTAATATGAAATATTAATGGCAAATATGTTTTTTTTTTATGGCGGGTAGCTAACACCCTTGACAAACGCTTACCTAATACAGCGGGCCCCCGATTTATGAGATGAATCCGTTCCACGGTTGGGATCGTAATTCAAATTCGCCGTATGGCGGGCAATATGTAATCATTAATATGAAATATTAATGGCAAATACGTTTTTTTTTTTAATGGCAGGTAGCTAACACCCTTGACAAACGCTTACCTAATACAGCGGGCCCCCGATTTATGAGATGAATCCGTTCCACGGTTGGGATCGTAATTCAAATTCGCCGGGCAATATGTAATCATTAATATTTCATATTTTGATGTAATTAAAACATTTAATGGAAATATTGAATAGTTTCATTTAGTATCAATAATATAATTACAACAAAACATAAATCAAAAATACAATTCAACTAAAACAAATATTTTGTTTAAAAAAAAATAAAATTGATATGTTTAGGTCTGGCCTGACTTCTAGGAAAAATTTAATGAAAAATAGCAAGGTACTTTAAACATATGATAGATATAGTCTTAAGTGAAAATCCATGAAGTGTTTTTTTTTTAAATAAAATTGCTATTTTTTGACTGGTTTGACTTCAAAGAAAGAAAATTAGCAACAGTTATAATCACAAATAAAAATCCGTGATAAAGTCAAGCCACAATATTCAAATTGCGACGCAGCGAGAAAACACTACACGTACTAGCATGAGCCTGAAAAAAAATTAGTATCAAACATCGTTTGTGTTTTCGATGCGGCAAACGACTACTCAAACGAGCCCGCATCGGCAGGAAGCGGCCTTCTCATTCTGGGGACGCAGGAAACAGGAAGTCGAGTCAGCATGGTCAAGTGTCACAGCTGGTTTATGGAGGTCAGAGTTCAGCGGGCAGCCGTTCCCGTCCGAACCAAAACAAAACGGGGATCAAGCGTTTTCCGGTGGCTCCGTCGGAAAGCGTCCGCTCAGCACTTCCTGTCATCCGCCCCCTTTTCCCCCTTTGTCCCCGCGGCCTTCTTTTATTGGCCTGCGCTCGAAAAACCATGGAGATTTACGAGTCGTGTGTCTTGCGTGGGGAAATTTTCGGCCTTTGCTAGCTAGAGGCCACCTGTAAGTCACTGCGCCTTACTTCTGTAATCGTTTTTTGACGATTTTCTTTGAAATAATCGAAATATTTCAACGTGCAGTCGAAAGTTTGAAAACATCCTCTTATAGGGATCAATTATCCCATGATAATCCACGCCCATATTTGGCATTTTCATAAATACCGTAAATCTCCCAATATAGGACCAACGTGTGTATAGAAAGCACCTCTAATTTTTGGGGGTAAAATTCTGTTTATTTTTTATGTTACCGTGTATGGGACGCACCAACAGTTTTGGCGTTAACGACGATAAAACACGGACAACGAATGCAAACCGTCAAAAGGAAGTGAAATAAATTGTATGAATGACAACGGAGTATGTGAAACAGGAAAGGGAAATACAGCGCGGCCTTCCAGGTTAAAAGCGCGCATTTCACAATAAAATATAGATAAGTAAACGTTACAAACTGAAGAATATTATTCATGTTTAGGAGCATTTTTTATGGGCTGGGAGCAGATTAAGATGGCATATAAAAAAACGGCTCTACTTACGGAAACCTCTTGTTACGAAATGACATCAGAACAAATGTACTTTGTAAGTAGAAGTACCACAATATGTCCGATAAAGAAATGCGCATCATAACTCGCCTTAAGTGGCTGAAGGATGACGTTGAATAAAACATTTTTAATCTTTAAGTTACCATTTTTTTTACCATTCTTTTGGCCTTCAAAAGTGTTTATAATAAAAGTGTATATTTGAGGGATTGCGGTATATCCGTCCGGCTTTTTTTTTTTTTTTCAGGCACTTTTGATGCACGCTAAGCTACTTTCTTTTTCCAGATTCAGAATAAGATGTAACCTGTAAACATGCTGTAAAAAATATGTTTGATAGTGTCGAAATTTGATTTAGATCGCTTTTTCTTTTGTTAATCTTTTGCCATCAAAAAAATATGCAAGCATTCCGGAATTAACATATTTTGATCCTCTATGTGTTTTGGCGACCAAAAATAATTTTCCTAGGGTTTTTTTTTTTTTTTTATGAAGGCTAGTCGTTAGATGTTTCAAGATCATTGGCCCAAATCGGGTCAAAATCGACAACTGAGTGGTAGGGCCAAAAAAATGATCAGGATTATTTTGGTCAATATTGAAATCAGGATTATTAATTGCGATTATTCATCATATTTGGTCAAACATGTCTATTTATTGCATAACAATCAGTATATAAACAAGTCTTCAGGACGTGATACTTACAAAGTCGCATTTTTCAAAATTGAGAGCTAGCACTGTATATATTAGGAATCAGGTGAGAAACTCAACGCCATTTCACACTGGTAAATAATATATTAGGGTGAGAAAAGCTGAGGCTTTTGTCATGCAAACATGTGGGAAACAATGCCCCCTGGTGGTAGGATGGCAAAGTGCTTAATTTGACTGGTAATACAAAAAAATGTGGTTGACTTTTTAAATGTTGATATCGGCGAGGATCAGCATAATTAATCGTGGCGGCCAATCTCACGATTAAAATTCGATTAATTATGCATAATCAATTTTAATAGATAATTTATCTTTAGTCGGCACGACAAGTTGGGGGTGCGCAAACGTTTTCTTTCCTGTGGGCAAAAATAATTGAGACGATGATAAATCGATTGAAGTCACTGCTCATCATTTTTTTAAACGTTCATCGCTCCCATCATGATTTTTTTTTCTTTTCTTTTTTTTTTTTTTCGCCAGAGATCATCACGTCAGCCTTGATAACCTTGCTGGAGTTTAATAGAGTTCCTAGTTGCTCTTTGTCTGCAAGATTGTGTCCACTCTCCGCTTTAAGGCGTCTCGTAAAGCGATAAGAAAGTTCAGTCAACACAATATAATGCGCCGCTCAGCAGGTTATTACCTCCGCAAAGGGCCTCCCGTAAAAACGGCTACACTCATTTTTATTAAGATTTCTACAGCAAGCATTTCTTTGTTGGTGTGTTCATTTTGTTGTTGTTTTTTAAACGGATGAGATCATAGATAAAAATCATGGGAAATTTTGGCTAATTTCTTATAATGTACAAAATTCCGATAAAACATGTGTTTACTTATTTAGAAAAAATTAATGACGCTGCACCTTTTGTTTTTGTTTGAAATTTAATCAAAAAGATAGGAGTGAGTATTTCTGTTGTTGGAAAAAAAAATTGGAGAACTTTACTGTAAAAAACTAGAGCTACTTTTCAAAACAAAGATGTATGTTGTATAGATTTGACAAAAATAAGTTGAATTTTTTTTTGATGCAATTATTTTCCTTTTTTCTGTCAATGAATGCTTGATTTTTTTTAATCTTAATGTGACTATTTATTCCATTTCAGTATAGTGACGAAAAAAGGGGGAAAAAATAATTTCCACACAATTCCATAGGAATTTTCTAAAATTCTCCAAGATCTCTGTGCGAAATTTTTGTAATTTTGCAATGTTTGCAGATTATATTTAATTTATTTATATAATTATCATATATAATGTATATATATATTTAATATTGAATTTAATTTATTGATTTTTTTTTAAACTTAATGTGACTATTTATAGCATTTCAATATAGTGACCAAAAAGGGGGGAAAAAAAATAATCATTTCCACACAAGTCCATAGGAATTTTTTAAAATTCTCCAAGATCTCTGTGTGAAATTTTTGTAATTTTGCAATTTTGCAAGAATATATTTAATTTACCTTGCAGTCTTTGTATTTGGGGGAAAAAAACATTAAATTCCACAGTTCCATTTCTAAATATAAACTTTTTCAACATCACAGAATCACAGAATTTTTGTAATATTTACCAAAAAAAATATGGTTCACCATGTGACATCCTCCCTCATTATAACCGTGGGAATATTTGTGAATTTAAAATCATTAAAGAACATAAAATATTTTTAGATGCGCTTTTCCCTTCATATTTGGGAAAAAGAATGTAAAAAAGTGGCTTGGATGTAATGCCCGGACTGCAAAGACGTAAAAATCCGTCTTTGGCATTGAACGCTAATACTATCCCACCTGAAGTCAGCACCAGTCGTTTTGTCGGTGTAGCTTCAATACAAATCAAAATAAAGGGATGGAAAGTAAGATAGGATTGAAAAGGAAGCCTCAGTCGTGAACCAGACGGATCATATAGCGAGCGCGGGAAGGCATGAAAATACGCGTCTGCTTGTGCGGCGTTTTCATGAGTCAGCGCTGTAGGACATTCACCTTCCCTGCGAAGACCATGAGTCAGCAACACACACATGCACACTTAAACAAAGTGAACCCAATTTGATCCCATCACCGTCCGCTTCCTTCTTTTACGCCTTTACCCCCCCCCCCCCCCCCCCCCCCCCCGTTGAAAATGAATCAGCATAGAGCTCCAAAAAATGATTTCCAACAAAGCCATGATCGACTTGAAATCTTTTTCAATAATCGTTTTGAGACCCAGTTTATTTATTTATTTATTTTTAAGAGAATT
This sequence comes from Hippichthys cyanospilos, assembly GCF_059441005.1. NCBI lineage: Eukaryota > Metazoa > Chordata > Actinopteri > Syngnathiformes > Syngnathidae > Hippichthys > Hippichthys cyanospilos. Next base: position 20,481,240 of record NC_142371.1, read on the forward strand.
TCTTCCAAAACTGACCAATACTAAATGAGTTAAGTACTAAAGTAATTCATCATGTAAGTAACTTTGTACATAATTAATTACTTTAGTACTTAATTTATTCCTTTAGCTAATAAAGTCTAAAATTGATTTCTTAAAGTACTGAAGTAATCAATTACTTTGGATACTGAGGTACCAAAGTAACCAGTTATTTTAGCACGTAAGTGCATAAAGTAATCGAATACTCTAGTAAATATTTGCTCAAAATACTAAATACTTATCCCTTTATTTACATTTTTACTACTTATTTTACTTATTTTTATTTGTTTGTGTGTATATATATATATATATATATATATATATATATATATATATATATATATATATATATATATATATATATATATATATATATATTTATTTATTTTTATTTTTTTTTATTTTTTTTTAAATGGTACTACAGCCCTCCAAAAAATTTTCTTGACCAAAATAAAAAAAAATGACATTAGCCATAGCATTTGGGTAAACATTTCCTTTCAAAAGTACTGACTTCATTCCTGATTGTTCTGAACTGCTGTTTCCACGTTTTCTATTGAGTGGCGTTAGCAAAGATCACGTAGCCCAAAGTTAGAGTTTTCTCTCGGCTAAAAAGTCCAGATGTAAAACTAATCCCGAATCTCTGAATTTTCCAACCCTTCCTGTCAATTTGGTTTTACGTCAGCTGTCCTTTAAACTCGAAATTAGCTCAGACCTTCAACGCTTGAAGATTTCTTACGTCCGCCTTCGCTAGCAGCCGCTGTCAGCGCGCTTTACGGGGGCTGGACTGCCACACCCACTTTGATACAGCGTTGCTGTCATCTCCGTTGCAATTACGCCGGCAAAGCGCTCCATTTACTTCCCGACCGTCGGGACGGGGATACGGAAGTCGGGTGCCGCCGCTAAATTGGCTAATGGATGCTGTCAGTCCATTTTTCTGCCTGCGGTGGACTAACCGATGTTATGCGCATGCAGTCGCATGCCCTGACATGAACGATTAGTTTTGCCATCAGTTTCAGACAGCGGTGATGTCTCGGCAAAGAAACGCGATAGGATTGATTCGTTGATGAAGAATCTTTCGCATCTTTCTGGGCTCTAAACATGGCAGTTTTTCCCAAAAATTCAAAGCTACTATTTTGTTCCGCTTAAAGGAATACGGTAGCGCAATAATTTTGCAATTTTCAGCCGTATAACAATTTTGATTATTTTCCAACTCCTGCAGAGCTCGCTGATGAGCTAATCATTTGAATCATGCGTTCCGGGGAGAGGAACCTGGAAAACACGACGGATTCCGGCCCTTGAGGATCGGAGCTTGACTCACGTGAGAAAGCAAATCAGTGCACAAGACAAGAAGTGACAAATGCAGAAAAACAAGCGACGTGAAAATCGAAACCTTTTTAACGCGCACCTTCACCAAGCACAGCGTAATTTCTCGTTTTTTTTTTTTTCGCATTCCAACTTCGGCGTCGGACGTAACGCTACCTGAACAGAAAAACGCGAGGAGATCCATCTCGAGCGAAACCGAAAGCAGTCTGTTTATTTGCGTGTAAATTAAGCCGCGGGACATGACATCGGGCACGCCACGATGCTGTGCGTGAAATGTACACCACGCGGTAGTAACAATGACTATCGCCGCCTATGGCTCGGAGGAGTACTACATCAAACGCATGGTACGAAACGGTTGCCGTTGCCGCGGTGTATTTCTAATGATTTTTCTGAATCGGGCACGCCACGATGCGGTGCGTGAAATGTACACCACGCGGTAGTAACAATGACTATCGCCTCCTATGGCTCGGAAGAGTACTACATCAAACGCATGATACGAAACGGTTGCCGTTGCCGCGGTGTATTTCTAATGATTTTTCTGAATCGGGCACGCCACGATGCGGTGCGTGAAATGTACACCACGCCGTAGTAACAATGACTATCGCCGCCTATGGCTCGGAGGAGTACTACATCAAACGCATGGTACGAAACGGTTGCCGTTGCCGCGGTGTATTTCTCATGATTTTTCCGAACCGATCCGTCAACGATCACGGGGTTGGCGCGTAGAGGGCCTTAGCTGTAGTTGTTTGCGCCGCTTCAGCCAATCAGACTCCTTGTTTATGCCTCTGGCCATCCAGCATCTTATCAGCCGCCTGAGCCGTTTGATAAAGTCCATTGTCTTCTCATTCGTGGCCAAAACGTGACATTTGGATAGACACGGGCGGAAGGAGCAGACAAGCTGTTAAAACAGCCGAGTCTCTGCCAGAGTTGAGATAAAACACCAGCCGGAGACAGGCGACGAGACGACGAGGCCAGCCCGCCTTTGCGTCCTCGCCGGGACGTCTCCCGTCGGCGCGAACGCGCTCGTTACGACCCGACACCGTTTTTTTTTTCCCAATCGACGGGGTGGACAAAGATGTTCTTTGTTTTACTGTCTGCTCACAGAGGAGAGGAGAGGAGGGGGGTAGTAAAAGGGAGGGGGGGTGCTTACATAGGCAAAGAAAAAAGCAGGGTCGTCTCAGCGTGGGCTTGACTACAATTTAGAGCAAGGGGTTGTGGGAAATATCACGGTAAGTAAGGAGAAGACGGTTGGAGTTATCATTCCGCAGACGTGACATCATCGCTGCTTTTGTTGCCGACACCCCCTAGCGAGCAGCAATTAGTTTGGGCGTTTTTTGTAGAGGTGGCGCGTTAGCCAATCAGGGAGCAGCGGACTTAAGCTGTGACGTCAAATGACGCCTTTTCTCGCCTTTATTCTCAGAATTGCCATTTCAAAGTGTAAGTTCTGACGAATGTTTGAGGCTTAAGTTTCAAGTTTGAAATCTCACTTTCAAGTATGTTTTTATTTATTATTATATTATTTATTATTCATTTGAACTTTAAAGTGATAATCCTGAATATTCTTTTGATTGCTGACCTTATCCTCAGAAGTCAGGGGTCACCGTATTCATAGTTCTGACTTCTTGTTTTGAGAATTCTGATTTTAGACTCAAACTCAGACTTCAAAGTTGTATAATATAAATATAATAATGTTTAATTAAGCCAGAATTACTGACTTGAAAGTGCGAATCATGGCTTTATTATATTATATTATATTATATTATATTATATTATATTATATTATATTATATTATATTATATTATATTACATTATTTGTTATATTATATCATTATCTTATCTTATCTTACCGTACCTTACCTTACCTCACCTTACATTACATTACATTACATTACATTACATTACATTATATTATATTATATTATATTATATTATATTATATTATATTATAATACCAGGTATATTATATATTATTAATTTATACCTGACTTCTGAGAATCACGTTTTTAAAGGTAATTGTCCTCTTTGCGTTGAACAAAATAACATCTGTTTTTAAAGTTACATGAAATAATTTACAGTTCTTTGTCACGTAAAATATTCGGTAAATATCATCAGTCACCGCCGATCTTTTTGTCTTACGAAATTCCGAAACGCTAATTGAGACGACGGTAAATGACCAAATAGGGTCATGCCGCATCTCCTGGAAAATTCCCGATTCCCGTGCCGTGCGTCAAAGTGAAAACGAGGAAACTTCGTACTGCCCGTCGGGTTCCCCGATCCAGAATCCTGCCCGGGACCGGTCTCCGCTCAAACGCAACGGAATGGTAATCGATCCCGTGGCTCCGCGCTCCAAATGGCCCATTATCAGCTCGTCCCGTCCAAGCGCTCTCATCCCTCGGTCGTGTTTGGCTAAAAGCGTGTCCGGCGCGGCAGCCCTTGGCAGGATTTGCTCATGGACATGGGGGTAAACGTGCGAATGGGTCCGTCTGGAGGATTTCCACTTTAAGCCCTTTTCACTGGGCCGGTGGCTATTAGTCTGGATGCGCTTTGTTTGTTCCCCTCTTTTTTGGCCTCTCATTGGGCTGGACGCCAAAGCCGCAAACCCGAGCAAATGTTTCGCCTTCGTAAAGATGGCGCAAGATTGAGAAAATGGATAAACACGTAGATGGAAAGATCAAGAAACATCTTATTATTTCTTATTTAGATGCATGTATTTTATGTACCGTATTTTCCGCCCTATTAGGCGCACCCTCAACTATTGACAGATTTCAAAACTTTTTTCCATATATAAGGCGCACCGGATTATAAGGCGCACCTTCAAATAATGACATTTTTAAAATGTTCCACGTATAAGGCGCACCGGATTATAAGGCGCATCCTCAATTCATGACATATTTTCAAACTTTTTCAATCACAATATAGTAATACTCAAAGTAATAACAGTAATCACTCAAATAATAACTCTAAACTCTCAATAGCGTAATAACTCAATGTCAATATGAGCAACCTCGTTCAACTGTAAACACACAAAAGAAACGGGTCAAGCTTACCTTATCACTTCATTCCCCATCTACAAATCCCAATCTCAATATTCATCCATATATAAGGCGCACCGGATTATAAGGCGCACCCTCAATCAATGACATTTTAAAACTTTTTCCATATATAAGGTGCACTGGTTTATAAGGCGCACCCTCAATTAATGTCATATTTTAAAACTTTTTCCATTTAAGGCGCACCGGATTATGAGGCGCACCCTCAATTAATGACATATAAAGTAATAACAATAATAACTCAAATAATGAGCAATCTTGGTCAACTGTAACCACACAAAAGAAACAGATAAAGCTGACTTTATCAGTTCATTCCCCATCTACGGATCCCAATCTCAATATCGACCCATATATAAGGCGCACCTGATTATAAGGCGCACCATCAGCTTTTTAAAAAAAAAATTAAGGCTTTTAGGTGCGCCTTATAGTGCGGAACATCCAGTAATGCTATTTGTAATAGCGTATTATTTTACCCCCTGAGGAACGTAAACTCTGATTGGCAGCTCATTACTGTCTTGATACTTGAATTCATTTAATTTCTTCTTGTTGTTTTTATTCCACCCGGGGAAAGTAAACGCTGCGCTTTGTTATTGTCTTCCCTCTCGACAGGCCTGCGAGGGCATTGAGAAGGCGATTACACGACGGTTTCCGAGAGCGCTCATTGTTCAAATCGGCTTTTTTTCCGGGGGGGGGGGGGGGCTTGGGGCGAGCCGCAATTTCGCATTTGACGATAGGCGCATGTAGGCGGGATATATTTGAAATAGTAGGATCATGTTTCCCTCTCCAAGCTGCCTGTTTGCGCGCTAATTAAAAGTGTCTTTTTCTCTGCGGGGGGGCTTGAGCGTTTTCCGCGTGTGCGAAATCACCGCTTGAGCAAGTTAGGCCTGAAATACGCCTTTTTTTTTTTAAGACGGAACGCTTGGTAATTAAGGGGCTGGATGGTGGATGTTTGCGCAACATGAATATTGATGAGCGTGGAAAATAACACGGGCGGCAAGCTCATTTATTCAGGCGTCATGGCAATTCATTAAAATGCGCTATCAATGGGGGACGCCCGCTTCGCGAAACGCTTCGTGAAGCTTCTTCTTTTTTTTTTTTTTAGACGCAGTCTGCTTGTCACGAACACGCAAACCCGGCTCATTCTCTTGCTTATGAGAAACGGGTCGCCGCCCTCGAAATTCCCAAAGCGCTCGCCGGTTCTTCATTCCGTTGTCACGCCTTTGATTCCGACGCGCGCTTATCGGGAGCGCTTAAAAAGTGAATTACATTCCGACACCTTCGTAAAGGAGATGATGGAAGTTATCCAATGGGGGGGGTCAAATTATTGCCCGTCTTAAAACATTTATTGCACAGGCAATGTTTAAAGAAATATTTAAAGGGTACGAACTGCACGAAAACGTTTGGCAGGGTTCTACCTTTTATCGCAGAATTCTGGCACTAAGAATACAGATTTTACCATTATGGCTGAGATAATACTGATTTTTTGGTCAATATTGAAATCAGCGTTATTAGTCACGATTATTCACCATATTTGGTCAAACATGTCTATTTATTGAGTAATGAACCAGGCTGGGAGTTTTTCAAAGCCTCAGGAATCCGTTGCAGGTGTTTCGAGTTAATTCGTTGATTCAGATGATGAGGTTATTAGCTCGATTTTTCATATTGTAATTTTTTGAAATAGAGATTTGGGGTTTTTCCTTAGCTGAATGCCAAAATCATCACTATTAAAACAATAAAACACCTGAAATATTTCAGTCGGTGTGCAATGAATCTATGAAATTAAATTTTTTATCGTTGCATCATGGAAAATAACGAACATTAGCACAATATGCAAATTTTTTTTTTAGAAGGTCCAGTGTATTCCAGTCTGATGGTTTGAGGTTTCCGGCTTACGTTAGCATTCATGGTGACCTTTGACATCACTAAATGAACACCTCAGACGATCTCTTGTCCTTAAAGGGACAGTGTGTAAGATTTGGACCGTTTATAAATCATTTAATCAACAAAATGATGTAATATTCAAAAACCTGCAAATTAATGTGTTTTTAATGACCACCAATATGTTTTAAATATAAACATAGGTCTACTTATTCATAAATATTTTACATGGGGAGGTTGCACTTCTCCGGAGGCGGCCATGTTTGTTTTAGCTACGGACAATGGTTAATGCAGCACCTGCGGCGCCTCCTGCTGGCCGTAGTGAAAAACGGTTTAAATCTTACACACTATCCCTTTAAACAAACACAAAATAAAATTATATAGCTCTGGCTCGCACAAATGGCCGTAATGGCCGCCTCTTAAGAAGCCGCAATCTTCCCGCCCCTCTTACAACATAAAGCGTGACAAACGACACGGGCAATTCCCTTCATTACCTCGCCTCTAATCAAGAATGTTGACCGATCAGAAAAGTGCCACGGCGAGCTCGTTTATCGACAGCCGTAACAAACGCCGGAGCGTTGATGTTCGATCCTCCATAAATGCGCTTTTGACCCCGCCCACCTTCTCACCGGGCCATTGCGGAGATTGGTCGACGGATCCCAAAGACAATAGTGACTGGTCGCCGTATAATGCGCTCGTTTGTACTCCGACCAATGACTTCAATCGAGGGTCCCCAACCGTGGGTTCGCGGCCAGGTACCGATCCTCGAATCGACCGCAAGTGCCGCGCCCGAAATGATTATTTCCGTTTTATGTATTATCTGAGTCGGAAAGCTATTTTATTTTGTAATTCCCCAAGTATTGGATGCATTAGTGTATATGACACACCTTTAATTTTAGGGTCCAATTCTGGTATGAGTTGTGTTACCGTGTATGGGACACACTAACGTTTTGCGGCAATGTAAAAACGATAGCAAACCAGAATAAATCTCATTTTTCATCATATAAGCCTCATGCTACGAACTCATGCGGCTCCCAAAACAATCGCTATATTTTGAGTTCTTCCCCTGGAAGACAAGGAGTGCCGTATTTTCCTCACTATAAGGCGCACCGGATTATAAGGCGCACCCTCAATTAATGACATATTTTAAAACTTTTTCCATATAGAAGGCGCACCGGAATATAAGGCGCACCCTCAATTAATGACACGTTCTAAAAGTTTTCCAGTCACAATATTGTAATACTCAAAGTAACAACAATAATAACTCAAATAATAACTCCCAATAGCATAATAACTCAATGTCAATATGAGCAACCTTGTTCAACTGTAAACACACAAAACAAACAGATAAAGCTTACTTTATTACTTCATTCCCCATCTATGAATCCCAAATCTCAATATTGATCCATATATAAGGCGCACCTGATTATAAGGCGCACCATCAGCTTTTTTAAAACATTAAGGCTTTTAGGTGCGCCTTATAGTGCGGAAAATACGGTACTCAAAATATCCCAGTCTTCCCTCTCCCCCTATCAGGTGGCCTTATGACTGTTGGTTGGACTGGACTGGCAGCTCCAGGGCACTGTTATAAACACATTGACAGACTTCGAAACACGCTCCCCCAAACATTGGTCTGCGGACAATTACCGGTCCTTGGATCAATCGCAGGGGCCGCGCCCGAAAAAATTATTTCCATTCTAAGTGTTATCTAACTCTGAGAGATATTTTATATTGAAAAATGTTTGACTGCAATTCCCCAAATATGGAATGCATCTGTGTGAAGGACAAACCTTAATTTTAGGCTCCAATTCTGGTATTAATGATATTACCATGTAACGGACACAGTAACGCTTTGGCGGCCATGTGAAAGCTGTAGCAAAACAGAATGAATCGAATCTTCGGAATTTTGTCATATTTTCTTGGATTTTTATTCAGGAGAGTCTCATGCTTCAAACTCAAGGTCAATCGCACTTAACGGCCTGCTTATGAAACAGTCGCTATTTGGACTTATAAGGTTTCTCAAAATACCACAATCTTTTCCCTCCCCCATATCTAGTGGCCTTAAGACTGTTGGTTGGACTGGACTGACACATTTACAGACTTCTCAAAGGCCGCACTTTTCGCCACGTTGAACTTCTCACTTTGCCTTTCAATGTCCTCGAAATTTAATCTATGAAAGTTTTAGCGTCGAGCACATTTAGTTTTTTCATTTCCTGGACGTTGTGCCCTGTCATTTCTTTAAAAAAACAAACATCCTGAAAACATTTCTTGTTGGCTTCCTGCTTTGCGTTTTTTTTTTTTTTTCCAAGCGTGATGCATGGAGCTCATCAAAGATGGGAGTTGAGGGAACGGGGGGGGGGGGGGGGGGGGGGTAGAAAAGATAGTCCAGATAACCTCGAGTTCAATCCGCGCTTCAAGATGTGGCGGATTAAGGAAAATAGAAGAGTTCCAGTCGTCGACATTTGCCTTATCTTTGGCCTCTTTTGTTGTCGTTAAGCTCTCGTCTTCTGACATGTGAAAACACTCAAGCTGCAAACTGTGATCAACCTTCACCGCCTTTTCAGTGTGAAGCCTTCAAATGATTATCCAGTGTTGATGCTTCACACATGTTACAAACTAGGTTCTTGGTTCTCAACCCGTTTTCAATGATAATACCCACTGTGAATTTTTCAGGCCTCATACCAGCACAAAAAAAAGTTGTGTGGGGAAAAAAAACAAACAAAAAAAGACTCAAAACAGACTGCTGGGCCATCTGTGTATGATTTATTAAACTTTGGTATTACTATTGTAGCAGTCTAGGCGTATTTTATTCAGCGACTCCGGAAAATTGATTGCGTAACATCATCTGGTTGATTTCGGGCACGTCAGATAGAAAATTGTCAATAATGACAATGTGCATCTTCATATACCGTATTTACCGCACTATAAGGCGCACCGGATTATAAGGCGCACCCCCAATTAATGACACATGTTCAAACTTTTTCCATATATAAGGCGCACCGGATTATAAGGCGCACCCTCAATTAATGACATATTTTCAAACTTTTTCCATATATAAGGCGCACCGGATTGTAAGGCACACCCTCAATTAATGACATATTTTAAAACTGTTTCCGTATATAAGGCGCACCCTCAATTAATGACATATTTTCAAACTTTTTCCATATATAAGGCGCACTGGATTATAAGGCGCACCCGCAATTAATTACATATTTTCAAACTTTTTCTATGTAAAAGGCGCACCGGATTATAAGGCGCACCCTCAATTAATTACATATTTTCCAAATTTTTCCATATATAAGGCGCACCGGATTATAAGGCGCACCCTCAATTAATGACATATTTTCAACCCTTTTCCATATATAAGGCGCACCGGATTATAAGGCGCACCCTCAATTAATGACATATTTTCAAACTTTTTCTATAAAAAAGGCGCACCGGATTATAAGGCCCACCCCCAATTAATGACAAATTTTCAAACTTTTTCCATATATAAGGAGCACCGGATTATAAGGCACACCCTCAATTAATGACATATTTTCAAACTTTTTCTATACATTAAGCGCACCGGATTATAAGGCGCACCCTCAATTAATGACATACTTTCAAACTTTTTCAATCACAATGTAGTAATACGCAAAGTAATCACAACTCATTTTGGCAAATCATTCAGGCCACAGGTAACCAACTCAAGGCCATATGCAGACATCTTTAAACCGGCCACAAAAGCAAATAGAAAGTTTAGTTGTCCCTCATCTCATGAATTAGACAAAATATTTTCCATCCGACACTGAATACGGCCGTGGAAACTACCATAAATTTGAGACTATGTATAAGCTGCACCGATATATAAGACTATTTATACTGGCCTATAAGCCACAGGCCTCAAATCATGAGAAAAAAGGTACGGTTTTCGTTCGAAACTTATGATAAATAAAAATTGGGTTTTACATGATCAGGCTTTTAGAGTCGAGGAAAAAAGAAACAATAATCCGAGTCTCCCAAAACGGTGCGTTTATGTGAAGAACGGCAAACAACAATTCCAAGAGATGTTGAATAAATGTCAAAAGCATATTTAATGCTCACATTTTCAGCAGTTTTTATTCAAGGAATGACTCATAATCCTGTTTTAATTGCACCTAATCTACCGCACGCATTTTACTCGGCAGAGGTTATTTGTGGCCTAAATGCGACGACGCTCCTTGCGCAATATTGCTCTTCTTCACGCCTGACTTTCCATCACTACCCCGGGTTAATATTTAATAGTGCAAATGCATGCAAGGTGAGGCGGTGGATCTACATTTTCCATTGATATTCTATTCCCCAGGAAGCAATTTGACTTTCCTCTTGACCTAATTGTGTAACGTCTCCAAGGTATCGTGGTCCTCGGGTCGAGGTTCAGCAAACTATTAATTAGGGTCACAACAGCGCAAAGTGTTTTTGTTCATATTGAATGAACAAATCATCTTTTTGCGGGCTTCAGGATGTGCCCAAAATGCTAATTTTAACATGATATATATATATATATATATATATATATATATATATATATATATATATATATATATATATATATATACCACTTGTGTCCATAATCCTCTTGAACATAAAAAAGTTAGCAAATAAATATGTAAACACAAAATTGGCCACCCTCCAACATCAATTTCAACAGTCAAAATGAAATTGGGCAAACAAGAAATTTGTATCGAATACAAAGATGGCCGTTTTGATTTACAGCCGCCATCGGAAGCCAAATTCCAAGTCTCCTACTTTGATGAATTCCGACATTAATAGGAACCAGGCACAGACAGATGGGTGCAAGTAATTTAAAAAGCTTTTGCTCATGTCATCATGATTATTTTAAGGGTTCTCAGAAGGTTGGAAAAAAGTTCTTTCCTGATGTGTGTCACTGTAAAAATAAATGAAATCTGGTAGACATTGAAGGTGTCCTTGACGGATGGGTGATGCTGAATTTTTGGGGATTCAGAAAATGGTCATTTTCATGACTTTAGGAAAGATATTTAAAAATTGCCCGCTGAGATACTACAGTAGTTAAGAAACCGGGCGGATGTATCTGTCATAACGCTGAAAAAAGTTCATTTGAGACGTCGTAATCTGATCAGAATACGCTTTTTAAAAGATAATTACTAGCTTCAAATGAACAAAATAACCTTAAAATATAGTCAGAAACAACGGAAGTGAACGTAGACGGTGGGAGAATGTTCCGCTAGTTATCGCGGGAAGCTAACGTGAAGCCATTGTCATGTAGCTATTAGAATGTCTCTTATACAAATTGAGTGTTTTTACGTTAATTTGTCACCCGAAAAACTAATGTCAAGTTCACTAGTAGTTGGATGTTTTGTGACGTAAATAAAACATAAAACTGAACTGTTACGTTCTGCGGAAACACGGTGTTAGCTGTTGAAAAGATGTAAATTTATGTCAATCACATTTAAAAAAACAGCCTTAAATGGGCTAACTGCTAAGAAATTGTTGTAAGGAGCGCAGGGTGACATCCAGAAAGGGTAATAGCACAAGCTAAAATGTTAGCTAGCGAGATGAAGGGATAATGTAGGTCAAGGTCAATTGTAGTTGGATGTTTTGTGACGTAAATAAAACATAAAACTGAACTTTTACGTTCTGCGGAAACACGTTGTTAGCCATTGAATAGATGTAAATTAATGTCAATCACGTTTGAAAAACAGCCCAAATTGGGCTAACTGCGAACAAATTGTCGTAAGTAGCAAAAGGTGACATCAAGAAAGGGTAATAGCTAAAATGTTAGCTAGCAAAATAAAGAATTAATGTAGGTCCCAGGAATACATTTGCTTCCTGTGAGAAAAATCTTAAAAAATTAATTGTAGTTGGATGTTTTGTGACGTAAATAAAACATTAAACTGTTACGTTCTGCATAAACACGCTGTTAGCTGTTGAATAGATGTAAATTTATGTCAATAAGGTTTGAAAAATAGCCCAAGTTGGGCTAACTGCTAACGAATTGTCGTAAGTAGCAAAAGGTGACATCAAGAAAAGGTAATAGCACAAGCTAAAATGTTAGCTAGCGAGATGAAGGGTTAATGTAGGTCACAGGGATGCATTTGCTTCCTGTGAGAAAAATCTTAAAAAATTAATTGTAGTTGGATGTTTTGTGACGTAAATAAAACATAAAACTAAACTGTAACGTTCTGCGGAAACACGCTGTTAGCTGTGAACTGCTAACAGACTGCTGTAAGAAGCGCAAGGTGACATCAAGAAACGGTAATAGCACAAGCTAAAATATTAGCTAGCGAAATGAAGGGTTAATGTAGCTCCCAGGAACACATTTGCTTCCTGTAAGGAAAATCTTAACCACTTGGGAGGCGTAATCAGCATTCGGGGACGATGTAAAAATGAGATTTGTTTGTGTGTTCGGGCATATTTTCCTTCCTCTGCATCACTTAGCGCTGTGTGTGTACCGCGTCACTCCTTTGTCAAAAAGCCTCCAGGGTTTCGAGTTGTGCTGGAGTTCATCCTCAACAGGGAAAAAGTTCACCCGTTTTTCTGAGGATTGTTCCCAGAGAGCATTGTTGTTGTTATCAGAGAGCTCGCAATCGCACACAAAAGCAACACAAGTGCAGTTAGCCTAGCTTAGCATGAGCAGTAAACCTCTCGCCATGGGTAGGATTACTTGAGCATGAAATGGGCTCAGAAGCACAATTCGAGACCAGAGAATTGCTCGTAAAAGTCAGTCATGTTTCATTTTAGAAATGTGATTGAGCGGGGCATGAACTTCTATGAATGAGTCCAAGGAAAATGTCTTTCTAAGGCCGGCGCGGAATGTCGTCGGGATTATACGTTTCTTAATCCTTTATCCAGACAATCATCTAAACTCTAATTGAAAAAAAAAAAGGATTTATGTAACCTTTATTTAACCATGTAGGTCCCAGTCAGATTATAAAACTACTTTTTCAAGACTCAGCAAAGACAAAAGTGCAACTTTACGGAGAGACAAAGTACAAGTCGTATGATGAGTCGTAGTTGAATCAATGTGATGATTTTGTCATTTTAAAAAGCGAAGATTTGAAAATAGACTAAATCCTGTAAGCGCGAATTTGCAAAAGTGGCAGAATGCTCGGTCATATATTTACAAACAGTACTAGCTACCGAATTGTGACCTTTAAAGGGAGATTTTCACCTAATTAGCCATTTTTAGTAGTATAATGCTGAATATTTTTTCGATAGTTAACTCTTTTGATGCCATCTATTTTTAGGCCCTCTACATACCGCCGTCAGCTCGGTGTGGCGAAACGAGCGGCGGGGCATCGTAAAAGTGTTTCAGTCCGATTCAGCACGATAAATCGGGTCTGGGCCGTCAGAACAATGTTCTGGCTGTTAAGCTAACGAATTAGCATACAATACGAGAGCCAGAAACGACGAACATGGAAAAAACAAGCGGGTCGAAAGCAGAAACCTTTATACAGTATTTCGATTTTGGACTGCGATTTGACAGCATTCTGTTAGTGTTGAAAATATCCATCCGTTATATATATATATATATATATATATATATATATATATATATATATATATATATATATATATTATTTATATATATATATATTATTTATATTGTTAATACATGTAATACATGTATTGTTGTTGTTAATATTGTGTGTATATATATATATATATATATATATATATATATATATATATATATATATATATATATATATATATATAGGGACTAAACATGCAGTCTGTTAAAGAGACAATTAAAAAAAAATTAAATAACAACAACAACAACAAATTATAAACTCCAAGTACCATCTTTTTGCGTCAATTAAAATTAAATTTTGCGTTATTGCCTGCGGCTTATAGTCCAGTGTGCCTTATCCTTGACAAAAATCATTTTTTTGCTCATATTTTGCAGCTGCGGTTTATATGCCAGTGCGCCTTATAGTCGGGAATAAAATACAGATGACAATTCAAAAAAAAAATTCCACCCAAGCGTTTCCTTCCTGCGAACCGCTTTAAAAGCAAATATTTTCACACCCTTTACACATTTAAATGCGTATTGATCATTTAGCGCCCCCCCAAAATAAATGCTGTAACACACACACACACGCAGAGGTAGGCTGACTAAGCCTATTAACAAGTCCAATAAGCTGATGAAGGCTGTCTAAATCATGAGTTACCGAGCACCTTTGCAGAATGGCGCTCTAATTGATCCAATAAGACCATTAAGAGTTGGTGTGAGCCGCGCAAAACAACAAAAAAAAAAAATAGCAAATGCCCAGCTTGGGCCTCTTCGGCCGGCCTCCATCAATAACGTTAAAGGGGACATGTTGCTATTTAGACAAATGAGTCGATTAGGGGCCGTTACAAAGCGCACACGGAGGGAGTTTTTGGCAAGCCGGAAAGTCGAGCAGACTGAAAAGTTTGCAGTGTTGCGTGATTTGTGAGGTAGTGGTGTCACAAGTGGAATAGCGGGCTTAGCCACGCTGATTTTCTCACACTTTTGCACGCAGATGCGAAAAGAGCACTCGATTCATTTTAGCAACCTGTTTATTTGGTGTGCAGTCGTGCTAGCCAACGCGGCGAGAATGACAACTTCAAAATAAACGGACTTTTTAAAAATTATGGACACGCATTGGCACACTTTTATTTTGAAGTCGATCCTGGCGCGACGGCTAACTGGACTCATCAAAAACGTAACGGCGCTCCGTTGGGCTGTAATCAAGTTTGTTAAAAAAGATGCTTTAAAAAGACTTAACTTTGTTGTATACGCAACTTGTGGCAGCAATTAATAGCGGCTCCAAAGTTAGCGGCAAGAAACGACTAGACGCTAGTAGCATTAGCGGCTAGCAGCACACTAGTAGACTGGTGAGAACCGTCGGATTACGCTTCAAAAGCAGTTTAACAAACGTAAATGACACAGTAGCCGTGCTAACTATTTTAGCCAGCAAAACTTGCTTAAGTTTCACATCTTTTGGTCTAAAATCTTGCAAATGTTTTTCGAGAGTAAAATTGTCATGTTTCTGTTGTGGGTTCAGGTTGTTTTTTGTTTTGGGGGGGATTTTGGTATATCAAGTTGTGAATTTCTAACAGCTTTCTCTGCCTTTTGTTCCTCTCCAGCTGTTTTGCGTTTCCTTGTTGAGTCTCTATTTAGGTCCTAGTTTGCGTTCAGTTAGTTGTTGGGTCATTGTCTTTGTCATACTGTCACTCAGCCATTCAAAGTTTCCGTTTTCGTTTCCATTATTTTTATTTCTTCATTTTTCTTTTGGTTTCCGGCATTTTGATGCATTTGGCTATTTTTTTTCAGTTTTAGACTAAGCTGTAACCCATATAAACAGTTAAAAAATAATTAACAGTTGTTGAAAGTTGAGTCGGATGTCTTTTTTCTTTTGTTAATGTTTAAAATGATATGTTTTTAGGTATACTTAGGTATACTAGGTTTAGGTATACAATTTTTATATTGTAGATACTCTTATTTATAGTTAGCGTGTCGGGTGGGGGGCACGAAAAGTTTTCTCTTTCTTAGATTGAGAAGCACCGCCGTAAATAGACACATTTCCGGTAGGATCCTGTGTTTGAGACTCATGCTATTCAAGAATGTGAGGTATCATCAAAAATGAATAGGATTCTTGCTGCGACACTCAAAAATCCGTTAGAAGAAGACAGGTTTCACCAGGGTTGCGTTCACAGGAACTTGTCCGAAAAAAACAACATCAAAATAAGCAAATGTTCTGCCTGCATCGGTTAGCATCATCCAAACTGCCGCGAGGCGTCATTAAAGTTTGATTCCGTTTAATCTCATCTCCGTTTTTTCGGGAGCCGGAAAATTTCCTTTCACCCAGCCGCTCGTCACCATCGGCCGTGGCATTAAACGTGAACGGCGGATTTTTTTTGAGGGGCGGGCCCCCCACGCCCAACCTCGACATCCCATCAACCAGGCGGCCATAAAACTTCCAGGGGAGCAGACACCGAATGAGAGTTATGGATGCTCGCTCCCATCCATCTGCCTGGGCTAACTCCCTCCGAACGCGGGAAACCAACCGTGTCGGCTCCCGTGCAGATGGAGCAAGAGGCCGTAAAGTCAATACCGTATCCATCAACGAAATAGACTGCCTGAGTCTGGGGGCTCTTTATGGCGAAGGGAGGCGGATGCGAATGTATGTTGGGTCAGCACGGCCTGGTTAAGGAGGACTTGACTTGAGACCGCAAGTCAATAACGAGCGGTGTGCAGGAGCTGCTTTACCGCATCACGGTTCATCACTCCGGTCCGGGTTAAAGACGTGCCAGGTACGCCTGAAAAGAAACTCCATCAAATCTATTCTAATAACACCAGTATTCCGTTATACTATGAATGTTATCCAAAAAAAAAGGAAAATTTCGGACCCTATTTTTCAAGGTTACGAAGGGTTACACGGTTTCGTTATTACCCACACAATTGCAAGGTAACATGTTCGAACTTACAAAGACAATGACCACCAGAGGGAGCTCTGGAAATGCGATATGGAATATGCAATATGGACATGCGAACTTCCCTATATCTTAGTTGAAAAAAAAAAAAACATGAGGGAAAGAGGAAGATGAAAAGAAAGACTTGGTTCATGTCCCCAAGTGGGGGGCATAGTGTAAGCCTGGAAAAATCTTGCATATGCCACATACACCACAAATCTAGAGACATACATGTAGAAAACTGGGTGGTGGGGGGCAGCATTCCATTCGAAGATGCGGGGCGCATCAGGTCACATCACTAGGGTAGGATGTAGGGGCCCCTATATTAAAAAAAAGAATGAAAAAAAACCCAGGAATGAATTTTCTAGACTATGTAAAGACGTCTAAATTTGGGATTGAATTATTTCATTTGTGTTGGCGCGTCTTATGCAAGGTAACATAGAAAATACCAGAATCTGACCCCAAAATGATACACGGGCGCGGCTTATATTTGGGTAATTACGGTAAATCACGGATATCAACACAAGAAACGATGAAGAATTTACAAAAAATGGGATTTATTCGATTTTGCTACAGTTTTTACATATCTCCAAACTCTTGGTGCGTTGTATACATGGTAACATAAAAATAACATAATTGAACCCTAAAATTAAGGGTGTTTTTTTTTCCGCAGACGTGTCCTATATCTGGGGAATTACGGTACTCATTTTCTGTTACATTACCAACAAATACCAATTAGTGTTAGGCAAGCGCTTGCAGAAAAACCAGCCCCAGACCATAAACAAACCTTCTCCACCATTTTGATCCTAGAGGACAGACAGTTCCATTGATACCCACAAACGAGAAAAATACTGCATATTCCTTTACGCGGTCCTTGTAATCCTTCTACGGTCATGAAAACAACGCAGCCTCAGGCTTTTCCCTCAATCTTCTATATAACCAACGACAAGGAAGCGTAACCTGCTAGCGAGCGCGTGTTAATCCAAGCTAAAAGCGCGGCAGAGCTTCCTGTTGGGAATAAACAACAGCGGCGTGTTGGCGAATTGTTGCCGATGGAAATTTCGGGATCACTGCACGGGATAATTAAAAAAGTTTAGTTCCACGTTGCTGAAGACGCGGCATCTATTTATGGACGGCTCTCAGACCGCTGCCGGCTGCTTCGCCTTGTTTCTGGGCGTACGTCTTGGGTGCCCGAGGGCGGATTTAGGGCATGCTGGAGGGGGCGAGGGCTGTCTCAATGTCCCCCTGGTGGACGCTGAGCATCAGACAAGTTCGGACAACTCTTTTTTTTTCAAATGTCGCTCCCTTGATCCAGACCTAGATAAGTGCTAGCTAAACAGATGGTAGCATAGATTGAGCGCCGTTTCTCTTGATGAGAATCGTGTCCTTCAATGTTTTTCAGTTTAAGTTGAAAGATATAAAAGCAGCTTTCATAGAAGAATTTGGATGATTTTGCTTGGCTGCTAAAAACAATTTGCTTTTAGCGATATGGCCAAACATAAAATATGAATTTTGTGAACTTCACTGATTCCGGATTATAACAATTTTATTCAAGGTTAATTGAACAAAGGAACGACATTTATTTTTAAATGTAATTTATTTTTTAAAAATAATCTTGCGGGATATATTCAAAACTAACAATGATTTAAAATAGGTTTTATTGTAAACTTAGCATTCATAGCATGTGCATAACTTGCTTAAATGGATTACTATTTTTATTTATTTATTTATTTGACACATTTTACCAGTCAAGTGAATACCATATTTTGCGCACTATAAGGCGCACCAGATTATAGGGCGCACCTTCAATTTATGACATATTTTTAAACTTTTTCCATATATAAGGTGCATCCTCAATTAATGACATATTTTCAAAGCTCTCAATAGCATAATAACTCAATGTCAATATGAGCAACCTCGTTCAAATGTAAACACAGAAAAGAAACAGGTAAAGCTTACTTTTGTTTTTACTTTTGAAACTTTTCCATATATAAGGCGCACCGGATTAGAAGGCATACCCTCTATTAATGACACATTTGAAAACTTTTCCAATCACAATATGGTAATATTCAAAGTAATAACAATAATAACTCAAATAATAGCTCTAAATAGCATAATAAGTCAATGTCAATATGAGCAACCTCGTTCAACTGTAAACACACAAAAGAAAGAGGTCAAATTGATCAATTTATTCCCCATCTACGGATCCCAATCTCAATATTGATCCATATATAAGGCGCACCTGATTATAAGGCGCACCGTCAGCTTTTTAAAAAAAAATAAGGCTTTTAGGTGCGTCTTATACAGTACTTTGCCTCTCAAATATTTGATAACTAAATTATTTTTTAAATACCCGTGTTTGACCCTCAAATAAGGGGTGCGTCTTATACACAGGCGCGTCCTATAGTTAGGGAATACGGTAAATAATGGTAAATAATATGACATGGAAGAACAATACTTTTATTTATTTACCGACTTGCTTTTTTTCTCTCTCTCTCCCTGAGGTAAGACCATCCAGGGTCACCAGGAGGTAGTCGAACACGAGCTAGCGAGATGTTTCATCATTGTTGGCGCCGTCGAGGCTTATCTCCCCCCCGTTAAAAAGCCTGCCGTGTTGGCGTGCACGTCGCAAATGAGATTAAGCCAATTCCAAAATGGAGCTCATTTATTGTGCGCCAACTCCTACTCGCCTCCCCCGCGACTCCAACATAGCGCCTTGGGAATTAGCAGCGTTTTTGGAGTTACCGCATAGATTTTCTCCCATTCAACGTTGTTTTGATTCGAAAGTGCCCGGCGGTCAGCTCGCAACGGTGCGGTCGTTCCTTCGTGTTATTAAAAGCCGGTGGATGCGCCATGTGATGTCTGTGCACGCTTTGACGGCTGCGTTCTTTTGTTGGTGCGTTCCAGAGTGATGAGTCGCGTTTCTTTTGAGCTCCATATATTTGGAACGTGGCCACTAAGATGCGAATACTTTTGGGGAGCTGATTACAGGCTAGAGTTTTTCAAGTTTTGGAATGTATTTTTTTATTTGTTGGGTAAAAGTTTAGACAAGCTAGATTGATGGTGTCCAAACTATGGCTTGCGGGCCATAGTTTAGGAATGAACATACAGTGGACCCCCGTGTTACAGCGTCCCTGGCTTACGTTTTTTTCATGTTGCGTCGGAAATATGTCATCGACAAACCCAGAAGTACTTCTATCGGCTATACGACGAAAATATACCTCAATATTGATACTTAGCATTATAATAAAATGAAACTTTTGGCATTTCTGCCAGATAATTCACGAAGGATGCCGTCGGATAGCATTCTGTTCGATTAGCGCGGCCGTCTGCAAACCCCGAAATGGAAATGCATCACCAAAACCGAAAGTACAGCGGACCCCTGTGTTGAAGTGTCCCTGGCTTATATTATTTTGCGACGTGGAATACTGTTTTTCCGTCCCCTCTTTACAGTATTTTCCCCGCTTTGCGACAAAAACAACTGTCATGACCCCAGGTGCTTGGCCGTATTTGTGTTGTTTTGTCTCCATCCGCAGACGTTTTTAGGTAATTGCACTTATTTTCTGGTCCTTTGCCTAAATGCCTCTATGCAACGCGTCCCTACAATGCTGGGCTGCTATTGGTCGGCGTCTCCTCACGGAGATGCTGGTCTGCTACGGGTCGGCCTCACTCGTTTCAAAACGGAAAAGTCCGGTGAGGCTTATCCATGAAAAAATCTGATGTATAAAGAATTCGATTTTAGACGTGAATGATTCTTTCTGGGAAAACAGAAAGCAGTTCAATCAAATCAAATTAACTTGCAAATATAAACAGTATGAAATTGCTTTCTTGACTGATTACAGGGTGTTTAATAAATGAGTCCATTTTAAAATGGCCCTCCCGGCTTTCCATTTTTCTAAATGCAGCTCACAAACCAAAAAGTTTGGACACCCCTGAGCTATATGAAGGGAAGAAAACGAACAAGATGGCGGAGGAAGGTGCTCATGCACATTCATAGCTCATCTGGATCATCTTCACCCACCCGCAGAGTCACAGAGGCTAGTCCGACCTGCTTGTCCCCTGTGCGATACAAATACAAGTAGACATTCACACACTGCCGTTGGGGGTACCCATTTTTCCACTTGTTTCCTTGGCAAAAAAAGACCAGAAATATTCAGACCGCTTCCACTTTTTAGCACCCGATTTTTAACATGGATGGATTACATACACTTACTGTATGAACTGCAACAAATAAACTCCTTCAATCGCACAGTGTCCCTTTAAGGACATTCATTTCCAGATTCTTAAGTCTTAAATCAATACTTAAGTATTTGGTATTGAATGTCTGGACTTTTAAAAAATACGTGAAAATACGTCTGTGGCATTGAATGAGTTAGGGACCAATGTAATATTTTCCATTAAGTGATTACGCATTGAAATAATCACATTTTTTAGTAATACTGTCAATAAGGACTTAGTACCTAAAATAATCAATTACATGAGTGCTTTAGGACATAAAGTCATCAATTACTTCGATATTTAATCACCTAAAGTAATTATTACTTTGGTAGTTGAATACGTAAGAAATTTGATTACTTTAGCACAACTCTTTTAGTGCCAAACAGGAAACGAAGCCTCTAGAGGGCCCGAATATTTAGCATTTTCACTCATCTCTCAAGGCCGACGGAATATTGTGTACTATGTCTGTAAATATGGCTGCCACCATATGAAAGATTGACTTCCATTCTTCAGTTAGAATTGACGTAGGTAATAGCTGTGTTGTAAGTGTGGAAACACTGCCATCCAATGGTCACAGTTGGCACTACAGTGCTCATTTGGCTTAGTAGGTAAGAATTAGTCAAGGGTGTCAGCTACACTCCATAAAAAAATGTATTTGACCAGAATTTTATTGTTTATTATTGTTATTACCATTTCACAAGATGAGAATTCTCGTCCATGGCACTGAAAGAGTTAATTATCGACAGTATTTTGTCACTTAGTTATAACCAACCAGGCACTCTTATTTCTTTTTTAAGTCATTTCGCGCCAGTCATTTTTAGACCTTTTTTATGACAAACACTTGAAAAAAAAATGTAAATAAGCATCTGGGTTTGAATGTTTGGACTCTTAAAAAAAATTAAAAATATGTCTTTGAGTCGCACAAAAGCATCGAATAACTAGCAAAAGAAAAAAAAAAGGGCCATCGCCTGCACGATTGTGCACAAGCAAAAGCTAATTAATGCAAATGCTCCTCTAGCCAGTTATTTTCGACTAACAGCCATTTTGTACGACAAAAACAGAACAGCTAGAAATAATCCACAGATTAAAATTCCTCGGAGTGCGGGAACTTGCGTGTTTCGTGCCCACGTCATGTGATTATGCAAGGTATTCGTGATAACAGCCATTTTGTACTGTAGAAATAATCAGGACAACTATAAATAATATAAATAACTATAAATAATGATAGCTGTCTTTTAGTGCCGTCTAAGAAAGTTTTGTTTTTAATGATTAAATATTTCGACAAACATTCATGAAATTATTGGGCAAACAACTTTTTTTTTTTTTTTGCTTTGTTTACTTTTCCCACATGACTATATTTCGGCAATTTCTTTCTATTTTGGATTGTTTTTTTTTTTTTTTCACTCCTAAAATGATCGGTCGATCACTAGTACTTTTCACAGATCATATTTATTTTTAATTTCTGATTGAAGAGTTTAACTGACTCCATCTACTGGATGCATAATGCAACCCCAGCCATTACTGTAGCTTCTATTCTGTGCGACTTATAATCAATCTGTGGCTTCTATTCTATACGCCTTATAATGCGGTGCGCCCTAGACACAAACAATTTGTGGCTTCTATTCTATACGGCTTATAATGCGGTGTGCCGAATACATTAAACACTTTGTAGCTTCTATTCTTTGCACCTTAAATTTGCGGTGCCCCCATACATGAAAACGCTTTGTAGCTTCTAGTCAATGCGCCTTATAATGCGGTGCGCCCTGTATATGAAAACACTTTGTAGTTTCTATTCTATGCGGCTTATAATGCGGTGCACCCTATGCATGAAAACACTTTGTTGCTTCTATTCTATGCACCTCATAATGCAGTGCGCTCTATAAATGAAGCTTCTATTCTATGAACCTTAGAATGCGGTGCGCCCTATGCATGTAAACACTTTGTAGCTTCTATTCTATGCATCTCATAAGGCGCTGCACCCTATACATGAAAACACTTTGAAGCTTCTATTCTATGTGCCTGATAGTGCGGTGTGTCCTATACATGAAAACATTTTGTAGCTTCTGTTCTATGCACCTCATAATGTGGTGCGCTCAAAACAACAAGCTTCTATTCTATGAACCTTATAGTGCAGTGCGCCCTATACATGAAACCACTTAGTAGCTTCTATTCTATGCGCCTTATAATGCAGTACGCCCTACACATGAAAACACTTTTCGAATAGGCCATTCAATAAAGGTGTACCTTATATTGCAGAAAATATGGTACATACATTTTATTTGAATAGCACATGCGATAAATTTCTTCCTGGCCTCACCCACGCTAGTCTTATTACTGCTGCCCGATAATGGACCGCATGTGCGTCAACACGTCCACTTTCAGAACACGCATGCATTGAGACCCTTCCCCCTGTCATCCGTCTCGCGCTCGTTCGTCCGTGTTGACTTTACAAATTCGCTCTGTTTACCCGGCGCCCTTCTGGACTGTAAATTCCAAACAGCTTTCCTACAGTCCAGTCCGTGCCGCCGGCAAAACCGAGAGAAGGCCTCGCCTGTGTGTGTTTTTACCGGACGGATGAATATAGCTGCGGAAAGGTCAGCGCTAGCACGCGTGAGGGAGTAAATGGCTGTTTTTGTGTCGTTGCTCATTGTTTTTGCTGTAATTGTAGTGAAGCATCCGAGTTGTGGTAATTGTTAATTAAGGGCCCGCTCCATTAGCCTTCACGCAGAAAATAATGCGTGGATGAAAAAAAAGAAAAAAGTGATTCATATGTGCTTTGCAATCAGTGCTAATCAATTTGAGGTTTTGTGAACGGAACACTGGCTGCATTTTTATGAGATGGATGTTCACATTTTGCGTGTTTCTTGAAATTACCCGTATTATGTAATCATCAATTCCGAATCATAACACACACGCAAAGAAAAATGATCAGCACAGACAATGGTGAAATTCAAAGCATGTTGGCCAGGCTCAATGTAGGCGCCGGCTAAACATAAAAGAAAGAAAAGTACATGATGTGTGTTTTAAATTAGTAATTCCCAATCGGGGATATTAATACCCTTTGTGGTATCTGAGTTTTTAACTGGGTTTCTGCAAGCAAATCTATTTTAATGCTTTAATTTGAATGTGGCACGGTTCCTTTTCAAATTGAGAGCAAATCAATTGGAACACCTCATTGTTAAACTGTGTCATATTGATTGTTTGCAAAATTTTGTATGCCTTCATTTTGGTAAGTTTAAAAAATAAATTAGTGGCTTAACATTCTAGCTAATCTAATAAGAGGGGGGGGGGTTAAAGGGTACATGGCTAAAAACCAAATTCCCAGGGGTACATCATTGAAAAAAGGAAAACCACTGTTTTAAACTAGCAACCACATAACTTACAACAGCCAATACAGTCTAACCATGCTAAAAAATGCTAAAAAAAAAAAGCAAAATGCCATAGGCAGGCTAGTAAAAACCATTGGTTTCCCTAATATATAATGGAAAAATGAAACTTGAAAGTGAAAAAAACCGTGGTAACTTGTGTTTTGTTTTCTTCTTTCTCTTTCATGTGCTGTTGCTGTGATTACTCCCTCTGTGTTGCTTCATCAGGTAAGATTTTTTTACGTCAATATCTTGAAATTTAGATGTAGCTAAGCGGCTTCTTGCTCTTTTTCACATGTTTTTTTTCCCGCAGTTAAACAAATTGAATGTTTACGATCACAGGTTGACAGTAGCGTTCACAGGCATTTGTCTTCATATTCTACGTTCAGTCATTTACTGCCAAAGACTGCTATAGGCGTCAAAGTTTTACGACAGTCCATTGTGAGTTCTCCTGTTTGCCCACCGGGGGCAGTATAATTCAGTCATGTAGAGGCTAACAATGAAGACCTTCACAGCCCATTTGAGTCAGTAACCTGCAGTAATGTGAGTTATTCTTCACAGAGGATAAAGAATTTATGCCGTGAGTTTTATATTATAGGTCTGCATATTTTGTTTCACATTTGTATATAAATAACTTTTTCTTGAATAACACTGCCACATAGATGGCGATCGGGCACCTGTCATGCATGTGGGTTCTCCCGCTGTGTGCTGGTTGGCCACCGGGGGCAGTATAATTCAGTCATGTAGATGCTAACAATGAAAACCTTCACAGCCAATTTGAGTCAGAAAACTGCAGTAATGTGAGTTACTCTTCACAGAGGATAAAGAATATGTGTCGTGAGTTTTATATTCTAGGCCTACATGCGCTGCTTCCTGTTTGTATTTCAAGAGGTTTCGCTTGAAGCAGTCGTTCAGTAGCTCGTTTGCGCTCGTAACCTTGTAACCGCGTGACCCGGCGTTCGCGTGTCGCCAGGAGCTCGCTAACACGGTCACAACATTTCTGCGTATTTCTGCGGCAGAGCAAAAAACGCGCGCCGGCTCCAGTCGCTCGACGAGGACGACCAATCGGCCTCCTTTTAATCCGCACGAGCCCATCTGGTGCACGGGTGTGTGTGCGCGAGATGTGTGCGAGGCTGTCACGCCGCCCTCATTCACAACTCTCTCTCCATATTTCCTTAAATCCTCCCGGCTCGCCGTTTGACGCGGGTCTCCCTCTCCCTCGCTCGCCCGCCCTCGCTCTCTTGCCCCCTTGTGACATTTTCATCAAGGCGCACTTTTATTGTCTCTTAAGCCACCCTCCCTCTTTATTACACTTGTCCCCCCTTGACCTGCCTTTTCATCCTCGCTAAGAAGGTCGCCGTTGGGTGAATGACTCCCGCGTGTCCCCCATTCCGCTCTGATGCCATCACATCCCATCCCATTGTGACAAAGAGGATTTCATTTATTGTACGTTCACACGCAGGGCAGTCAGGTATGCGACGGTATCAGTAGGGACTCGGGTGATTAATACGTCACACGCTTTCTTGTCACAGTGTACAGCATGAGATCTATAGGACGCACCCTTAATTTTAGGGTGGAATTCTGCTATAGTGGACCCCCGTGTTACAACATCCCTGATTTACGTTATTTTCATGATGCGACCTGGAGTTTTTTTTATATTTTCCCGGATTTGCGACAAAAACAACTGTCATGACCCTAGGGGGTTGATTGTATTTGTGTTTTGCCTCCATCTGCTGGCGTTTTTTTAGGGAATTGCACTTATTTTCTGCTCCGTTGCCTTACTGCCTCCATGCAACGCGTCCCTACAATGCTGGTCTGCTATTGGTCGCCGTCTCCTCACGAAGATGGTTACCATGCCGTACCATGTATCACATCATATCATCTCGTATCGTATCGTATCGTATCATATCAAATCATATGATAGCATAGGAGTGGCTCGGTGGCGCAGTCAATAGCACGTCCGCCTCACAATTCAAAGGTCCCAGTTCAAATCCAGCTGGCGCCGGCCTTCCTGTGTGGAGTTTCCATGTTCTCCCCGAGCCCGCGTGGGTTCTCTCCTCCCACTCCCCAAAAACATGCATCGCAAGTGAATTGGACATACTTAATTGTCCTTAGGTGCGATTGGGTGCGTGATTGGTCGTTCGTCTCTGTGTGCCCTGCGATTGGCTGTCAACCAGTTCAGCGTGTCCACCGCCTACTACTGAGATACGCGCCAGCAAGCCTGCGACCCCTGCGAGCATAAGCGGCTATAGAAGATGGATGGATGGATGATAGCATATCATATCATATTCTGAGCAGCACTGTGTTTGTTTACGGAATAGATGTGAGCAGCGCACCAGTCAATGACCACAACTCCTTTACAGCATAGCGTTCCCCCAATAAATTAGGGTATTATATAATATTATATAATATTAGGTAAGGGACACCTAATATTTTCCCCGCGGGGGGAACGGTATATCATATATCATATCATATCATATCATATCATATCATATCATATCATATCATATCATATCATTCTGAGCAGCACTGTGTTTGTTTACGGAATAGATGTGCAAGCAGCGCACCAGTCAATGACCACAACTCCTTTACAGCATAGCGTTCCCCCACGGGGTAAATATTAGGTAAGGGACACCTAATATTCCCCCCGCGGGGGAACGCTTTGCTGTAAAGGAGTGCTTTCCGTAGGAAGGTGTGTAGATTATGAACGGATTCATATTTCAAGGGGGGATGGGGTTAATATATCTCGGAGGGGTGACAAAGGAGGAGATGCAAGAGCCGGGAGCTGAGAATGTGGGATTATCCCCATTTAATGGAGGGAATAAAGCATCCCACCGGGTGGGATCGGCTTTGCGTCCGTCGCACAGATTTCCGTCACGATGATGTGCGCCGGGGTCGTTTGGGTCAAGTGGTTCAGGCCTCGAGAGCGCTGGGATAGGATGTTTGTTTTAATGACGCGTACTTGCTGTTGGTTTACGTTCTTAAGGGGTCAAGTGGAAGCGCCGACACAATTTCGTCTGATCTCAGAAGAAAAATATGGATATTTTTTGGTCGAAAGCTAACGTTGACTAGACAATCCCGGAACTTTTCTGACACGCCGCCAGGAAAAGTCGCTGCTCAAACATAGTGGTCTCATTTCCCTTTTTGCCGTTTGTCATCTTTGGTGGCATCGCTCAGAAAAAAAAAAAAAAAATGGCAGAAGAAAAAGCATGCTTCATCGTTTTGATGCTGAGTGGCGCATCTTACCGGAGATCACAGAGGATCTCTGGCTCGGAAGATTTGCTGACTCGCCCAAAAAAAAAAAAAAAAAAAAACACACAAAGCAGGGAGTTTAACTGTTTAGATTCATGGCCGCCTTATATTTATAATCACTTGTTCAGCAAATGTTCTGGTGAGCGACGAGAAAAAAACTGCTAGCGTTTTTTTTTTTTATACTCTCAACTGCCAGTTTTTTTCTTTTTATACAGCATATGCGTGAACTTACAGCAGACATTTTTAAATTCGGAGCCAGCTAGATAACAGGATACTTTGCTACAACACTTTGCACAATTCTTGAAATTTAAAATTTTCGATTAACTCGTCATTTTCAAAATTGGAAGTGGCACAATTAATTGGATTTTCATTGCGATCACGATATCGGTTGTCACGATTAATCAAGCTGATCCTCAGCGATGTTAGCATTTAAAAAGCCGGCTACCATACATGTCAAATCAAGCAGTTTGTCATTCTGCCACCAGAGGGCAATGTTTCTCTGCTTTTCTCACCCTAATATATGATTTACCAGTGTGAAATGGCGTTGAGTGTCTCACCTGATTCCTAATTCCTTACGGAAAAATTGGAATAAATTCGGTTTGAAATGACCGAAAATGACATTTGGACATTAAACTGACATTCAACTTCATTCTTTTTAATCAAATTGCAATCAAACTGTAAAATAAGATATATTGTTTTGTCGATTTAAAAACTGTTCCTGGATTTTTTTTTATAATATATACTATATAATATATACTAAATATACTACAAAAAATATATATTTTTGAATATTATATATTTATTTTACAAAAACTCACATTTTTTTGCGCCTTGTCCCCATATAATTTCAGTCGTAAAAAATACATTTATAACTGATATGCAGAGGTGGAAATTGAAGAATTTACTTGACGATTAAGTTATTTTATTTTTTTTTTCCCACAAAAATGAAAACTTGTGCTCTGTAAGGTGCATCATTGGATTATAAGGCATACTGTCAGCTATATATATATATATATATATATATATATATATATATATATATATATATATATATATATATATATATATATATCATTCTAGAAATGGGAGAATTCCCACCTTTTTTGAGACGCAACCATCCCGACCAACGATGAACACCCACGGTCCTACCCACACGGATGAACAAACACGTAGACTGAGTCGGACTAAAAGGCCTCCAGTCAGACAAAAGCGGTGTGGCATATTGTCTGGGGAGAACCGAAAGGAGGTCAGCGGCCTGCTTTGGCTTATTAAAATGCGACGCAGCATTTATCATAGGCGTCACATTGCGTAAGCGCCTTTTTCAGCTCGCTTTCGACGCCAAAGTCGGCGCGGGCGCGAGGGCGACGGCGGCCTGTCGTCCGTGATCGATTACAAGACGCATTAATCCACTAAGGAACAACAACGATGTTAAAATGACCAAAATATTTACTTGCTGGTTGGAATATAGAACTTTGTCCCGACATTTATTTTCTTGCTTGAGGCTTGACTCTAACAAGACATTGTGTACAGTAAGTGTTACCTTTCACCACTAGAGGGCGTTTAGAAGCAGCAGCAAATGATTTTTAATTGCAATATTTTTATTTGCAATTTTTTGACTCATTGGAGAGACGCTACGATGCTGGAACGATTGTCTCCCAACCAAGAGGCTGTGGGATTTTTTCCCAAACTTTTCAGAGGTGAACTGTCTGCCCTTGGGCAAGACACTGAAGTGGCTCCTGATTGGAGGTTGCAAGTGTCAAACTAAAGGCCCAGGGGCCAGATCCGGACCGCCATAATTTGACGTGGCCTGCGAAATACTGATTTGACTTCAAGTTTCTGGCTTAAATACCAAACTTGCAAGTTGTCTCCTTTTCCTTCCTTCCTTCCTTCCTTCCTTCCTTCCTTCCTTCCTTCCTTCCTTCCTTCCCCTTCCTTCTGCCTTCACATTCTTTCCTCATTTATTTTTTCCTTCCTTCCTTCCTTCCTTCCTTCCTTCCTTCCTTCCTTCCTTCCTTCCTTCCTTCCTCCCTTCCTTCCTTCCTTCCTTCCTTCCTTCCTTCCTTCCTTCCGCCTTTACATTCATTCTTAATTTATTTTTCCCTTCCTTCCCTCTTTCCTTCCTTCCTTCCACTTCCTTCCGCCTTCACATTCTTTCCTCATTTATTTTTTCCTTCCTTCCTTCCTTCCTTCCTTCCTTCCTTCCTTCCTTCCTTCCTTCCTTCCTTCTCCTTCCTTCCCGCCTTCACATTCTTTCCTCATTTATTTTTTCCTTCCTTCCTTCCTTCCTTCCTTCCTTCCTTCCTTCCTTCCTTCCTTCCTTCCTTCCTTCCTTCCTTCCTTCCTTCCTTCCTTCCTTCCTTCCTTCCTTCCTTCCCCTTCCTTCCCGCCTTCACATTCTTTCCTCATTTATTTTTTCCTTCCTTCCTTCCTTCCTTCCTTCCTTCCTTCCTTCCTTCCTTCCTTCCTTCCTTCCTCCCTTCCTTCCGCCTTCACATTCTTTCCTCATTTATTTTTAAATTAAGAATTTATTTTTTCCTTCCTTCCTTCCTTCCTTCCTTCCTTCCTTCCTTCCTTCCTTCCTTCCTTCCTTCCTTCCTTCCTTCCTTCCTTCCTTCCTTTTAAAACTTTGACTTCACTGTCATTCCGGCCCTCTGGCAGAAAGTATAACGACACAGTGGCCCACGATAAAAATGAATCGGACATTCCTGTTCTAGGTCATCAGTAGTTGAATGGCAAATGAAACGAAGCTGGAAATGAAGTTCACTCCGATGAAGACTATTGCCCTGCAAGACAACAGCTGAGCTCATGAAGTACGTCGGCCCTCCTCTCCTTGGATAAGGACGGCAAACCTTTCCTTGCATGTGCAAATCCCATAAGGTGAAGCTCACTTTTTAGCAAGTCAAATAAATCTTCATTGTTCTTGCTAGCAGGAAAGATCAAACTTATCAAGGCGGAGAAAGCTCCGTTGCGGCTCCCCGTTATATTGACACGTATTATTAAAGGACGAGAATTGGTGCGGACTGACTGGATCGGTAATTAAAGGAGGAAAGCCCTTCGGGAGGAGATTAGAGGAGAATTTCTTCAGGTGACGGAGCTTTTCCTCGACATGGAGTGTAAAGAGAGGAAGAGCCGCTAATGAGTCCGGCGGCCGAACGATTCCCAATTTGTTCCGGATGGAAAGTTTTTTTTCACCTGTGCCGGCCGTGCGTTCACATCCGGGTCGGAATCATTTCCAGAAGAAAAACATTTGCGGGGAGTTAAACAAAGCCAATTACGGAGGTCGCTAATTACGAGAGGATCGGCCAAGGGAGGCCTGCCGGGTGTGCGCCGGGAAACACGGAGACGCCTGGGAAATTTAGCGCTTACCTTCCTCACGGAGCAGCTGTTTGGCTGAAAACGCTGAGCTGGCGTTAATAACAAAGACTTTCCAGGTGACAAAATGGAGGCGCGGCGGAGATAAGCCGTAATTGGCGGACACGCTCGCGCGGCTCCTTGTTTGAGAGGCGACGGGACCAGAATTTGTTTTGAAAGTCGAGGAAGTGAAAACATGTCAGAACACGCTCCCACCTCGTAAATCCTTCACCGGTCGTCAAGGGCAGAAAAGTGTTTTGTGAGGCGCTGAGAAATGCGCGGTAACTCCTCGTAACGTGACCGTAATGTGTTTTAGCTATTCAGAATTGGTTGACAACTCATTAATAAACTCTTTCGGTGCCATGGACGAGAATTTTCGTTTTTAAAAATGGTAATACCAATAATAAATGCTAAAATTCTCGTCAAATATGATTTTTGTGGAGGGTAGCTGACACCCTTGACTAGCGCTTATCTAATATCAAGCCGATTGAGGACTGTAGTGGCAACTGTGACCATTGGATGGCAGTGTTTCCACACTTGCAATACAGCTGTTACCTAGATGCAATTCAAAATAAGGAATGGAAGTCAATCTTTCATATGATACCACCATATTTGCATACAAATTGCTAACTACACTGTCCTTCTAGAGGTTTCTTTTTCTGATGACACTTGGCACTAAAAGAGTTAATGGATGGATAGATGACACTAGTGGCCAGCGCTCTTTTTAATATTATTTCAATCGCGCACTGTTGTAAATGTTGTTTATATAAAAACAAAATGATCATGTTATCATTTTCATATAACTTTGACAGGGAAAATGTTGCATAAACTACTAAAACTACTTACAATTACTTCAGAACCAAATTTGGCCCTTTGGAGCCACTGTAGATATCTTGTAGGAGTTTTTTTTTTTTTAATATCTAATGCACATTTGTGCTTTACGTTGTCACACAAAACAATCACCTCTCAAAACATATTTCCCAATGAAATGAATAGAATGTCATGAATCCATTCCACTACTTGTTTTGCTCCACCTTTGGTGTTTAAATATCTGGATTCAAGTACATAATATAATTTCTAAACTCGAGCCCCATTTTCAAGCCTTCTGACGCATCAAAGTGAGTTACCGGACAACGACTCCAGGGCTTGGAAGTGAAAATTCGCAGTTTAACTCATTCACCGCCATTGACGGCAATAGACGTCAAAGATCCGATTGAATTGGCCTGGCAGTGATCGAGTTACCAACATTCCAAAGTCGTCATCTTGACCTTGTCTGACTACCTTGCCGTTGACGCGATTTTCGAGGATTTTGGGAGCCCATTAACATCACAGTATGTCCGCCCCGCAGGGTGGCGCCGTGATGAATGAACTCCACGCGCTTTAGATGGCAATAACAAGGCCAAAAAGCAGTGAGCCGACCTCATTGGTTGCACCGCTGAGGTTCCTAATGAACATCGGACTTTTTCTACCTTTTTTTTCCTGGCCGCCTCACGCGGCGTTGGAATGGATTGCTCGCCGGCTTCCTGTTCCGCTGAATCGTCCTTGGTTTTCCGCGCCGACTTCCGAAAGCGGAAATAACGGCGTGTCGGGGGCAGCGGGGGTCAAGAACCGAGGCGGTCGGTAATAGGATCGGCCCGGCGGGCGGGCTGTATTTTGCCACGCTGTAATACGTCACCTGCGCCATGGAAAAAGCCGCGGATTCAGACGCGCGCCAGCGTTGTGTCGTAATAGACGGTCGGCCAGGGAGAAGGCCGTCAGGGGGAAAATCAATACGGCGATTGAATGACCGACTGTCATTTCGGCCCGTCCCTCCCGAAGGTGGAATCACCGGGGCGGTAAAAAGCAGCGTGCCGTCGCCGGTCATAAATCCCGCTCGCTGGCTTCTGTATTCGCCGCGTGCGTTTGATATGCAAAGAAGGCTGACATTCGGCTTCAGATGTTGTTAAAGTCAGCGTGGGGTACGGCTTTGAGAAGCACATCATCGCTTCTCTATATGGTTGAAAAATTGCAGCGTTATTTCGGCTTTGCATTCAGGCGAGGAGAAATGTGTGGAGAATAAGGCGAATCAGGGGAAGAAAATTGACTACAAGCAAAAAAGAGTTAAAGTAGTGCTGTGAGATTAATTCAAATATGTAATTAATTGATCTAATTCATCGCTTTTTAATTGCACTTAGACATTTCTGAAAAGAACACTCAGTTTTTTTTTTTAAACTCATTCAATGCCAGGGACCTATTTTTAAGAGGCTAGATCTAGATATTTAATCTCAGATTTGTAACTCATTCAATGCCAGTGACGTATTTTTATGTTTTTTTGTTTTTCAAGAATCCAGACATTCAATCTCATATACTTAACTCATTCAATGCCAGGGACATATTTTCACTTTTTTTTTTTAATAGTCTTGACATTTAATCCCATATACGTAACTCATTCAATGCCAGGAACATATTTTCACGTTTTTTTTGAGAATACAGACGTTCAATCCCATATACTTAACTCAGTCGATGCCAGGGATTTATTTTCACGTTTTTTTTTTAAGTCTAGACAGTCAATCCTATATACTTAACTCATTCAGTGCCAGGAACGTATTTTCACTTTTTTTTTTAAGATTCTAGACATTCAATCCTAGAGACTGAACTCATTCAATGCCAGGGACGTATTTTGATTTTTTTTAAGAGTCTCGACATTTAATCCCAGATACTTAAAAAAACAACAACATGAAAACACATAAAAAAACTAGTATATATATATATATATATATATATATATATATATATATATATATATATATATATATATATATATATATATATATACAGCTCCGGTTTTACTCTGGGAAATCGTCCAAAGTGAATAGCAATTATTATTACGTACCTACAATTGTAGAGCAGCGCTATCTCGCACTGGTCTTTCCTCTTTCACGACCCCTAGCAGGCTATCGTAAGTGGCCGAGGTAACCCCGCTCCAAGCAAAGCGACGCGGGGACACGTTTACGCCTTAAGAAACCCTTCAGCTCCTCGCCTCTCGTCGGCCGTAAAAGGCAAACACACGTGTGCGCCCGAGGGCTCGGCGCCGAGCGCTAAAGGGATGAAATGTGTTGTGCACGCGGGACATTTATTTGGCGACGTTTACGACACTAAAGGGAGGACGGTTTGTGCGCCTGAGGTGTTTGCTAATCACAGCGGAGGACGGAGGTGGTCACGCTGCACATGTGTACGCCGGGGTCGCCCGCCACTAATCTGTCACATTTGCCTTTATTTATAACCCGCAATGTGCCGTTTTTCTTCTTGCCCGGACATGTCTGCATATATTTAATATGCAAACCCGTGCCACGGCATGCCGTTAAAAAGTCAGTATGTGGGTTGCATAGCTTTGAGGCTCTGTCGCTATAGGGCACAGGTGTCGTACTCCAGTCCTCGAGGGCCGGTATCCTAGCAGGTTTTCCGGTTTTCCCGATTGAAATGATTAGCATAATTTTCAAGCTCCCCCAGAGCTGACTAATGAGCTAATCGTTTCAATCAGGTGTGTTGAGGGGAGAAAACCGCAAAACGTGCAGGATACCGGCCCTCGAGGACTGGATTTTGACACCTATGCTATAGGGTGTGATGATGTGTTGATTATTAAGAGTGTTCTGTTCATTTCTGACAATTGAAAATCCCAAATTTGTAGCTACCGGTATGCATGGGCCAGTAACCGCTTTGGCGGTTTACCGTTGTGGTAAAACATAGGTGTTAAAATCCAGTCCACGTTTTTGATGCTTCCCTCCCAAACACACATGATTCATATGATTAGGATCATTTTGAAGATCCCAGCATCTTTCGCATTCATCACTTTGAAATTTGTAGCTACCGGTATGCATGGGCCAGTATGCAAAAACATGATGACGGTTTACCGTTGTGGTAAAACATAGGCGTTAAAATCCAGTCCACGTTTTTGATGCTTCCCTCCAAACACACATGATTCATATGATTAGGATCATTTTGAAGATCCCGTAGAGCTTGCTGATGATCTAATGATTTGAATCTGGGTTTCTGTAGAGAGGAACCTAGAAAACACGAAGGACTTTAGCCCTTGTGGGCTGAACCTTGAAAAATATGTTAAACAGTTTCACTAACCGCTAATGTTGTCCTTGATGAGTGCTTTTATATTTTTCTTGTTTTGACATGGAGGTATTTAAATGGCAAAAGATGATTGGCTGCTTGCAGAGTTGACTCAATTAGCCGCCCTTTTGAAAATAATTAGATAGCTCTTATGGAAGATACGGAAGGAGGTCTTGATCAAAAACAGGTTTATGCATATGCGAGTCAAACAAACTTGCTTTCTGAATAACCACAAGGGTTATAAGTGGAAACGTTCAAAGTTAGCTTACCAGCGCAGTGACTGACTGTGAAATTTTTGCTCCTAATATCAGCCCATGGTAGTCACGATAGCAGCATGTAACCGAATTAAACAAGCGCTCGTCCGCACTTTAGCTAAATGAGAAGTGAAGTTATGGCACGCAGTATTTGCAAATTGGAATAATTGCGCCAGTTTCTTATTAGCCAAATGGATGCTAACTGGGCTAAAACGACGGGTTTTGGATTATATTAATTTGCTTTGTATTTCAATAAGCCTTCCTTTCAGTTTTGTGTTGTATGTGATCCCTAAATCACACTGAAAGTGTCAAAACACATCACCTTTTTCTCCCATGTTTATTCCTCATTGCACTGCAGAATTTTCCTGTCCGTGGCTTTCAGCTTGAGGATGGAGCCTCTGTCATTATCTCGCCAAGGACACTTCTGCAGGGTGAAAAATGTTTCTTGCATTGGAGATTTTTTTTTCCATCACTTGTGCAAGTTTCTTAAGTATCACCCAACACAGCCTCAATTTTTTTTTTTTTTATATGAAGCATCTGAAGGATTCTCAGCAAGGGCGCAACAAGCGCACAAAATGGAACATTGGAGAAATAAATCAATAGAGAAATGTTCTGCGAAAACGACTCTCGGGTCGCAAAAATGTTGTTCATGCGGGAACGAAACATTAGCGGGTATCAAACCTCTGACTGAGGATTGGCATTTTAATGTTATCAAAAAGATTTTGGATGCTACTTCTAGTTACTTTTTTTGTGCTAACCAAACAACAAATGATGCACTTCCTGTTTTGAAGTTACACATTAGGACGTAACCTCAATGTAAAATGCTTATGCTGCTCTAAAGCTAAATTCATGATAAAAGTTAAGGCTTAAGATGTGATGAAAATGCATTTCCAAGGTGGCGGACAGATGTTTGAGCCATAAACTAAAGAGGTTTTAAATGCCATCTGCTAAAAAACACACACACACCGTGTCACAAGGCCTTGGGGCTAAAAATGCCGTATCGATCAGGTCTGGATTAGGCCTGGATTTTCAGCCGCAATCAATACGCGGTCAGTGAGACGCGTCGTATCTGCCAGCGCGTGGCCCTCCATGTTCCATATCGACCCGCGATGGCGGCTGATAAACACGGGGCGCCCTGGCATGCCTTGGGAAGTCAAATAACACATAGCACAGATGATGCTATACATTTCGAGCTTTATATGATGGCTTTATTAGATATTTTGATTAGATTCATTCATACATTATCTATCTATCTATCTATCTATCTATCTATCTATCTATCTATCTATCTATCTATCTATCTATCTATCTAGCTATCTAGCTATCTATGATAGGTATGATATTGTCTGTCCGTCTGTCTGTTAGCTAGCTAGCTAGCTAACTTCTGCACGTAATTACCTACCTAGCAAATTAGCAAGCTAATTGGTAACTAGCTTCCTAACTATTTACCCATGTACTCATTTACGAAGTTCCTATCTATCTATCTATCTATCTATCTATCTATCTATCTATCTATCTATCTATCTATCTATCTATCTATCTATCTATCTATCTATCTATCTATCTATCTATCTATCTATCTATCTATCTATCTATCTATCTATCTATCTATCTATCTATCTATCTATCTATCTATCTATAAAAGATAGGATATTGTCTGTCCGTCTGTCTGTTAGCTAGCTAGCTACCTAGCTACCTTCTGCACGTAATTACCTACCTAGCAAATTAGCAAGCTAATTGGTAACTAGCTTCCTAACTATTTACCCATGTACTCATTTACCAAGTTCCTATCTATCTATCGATCGATCAATTGATCGACCGACCTATCGATCATCCATCCATCAATTAGCTAGCTAGCTAGCTACCTGTCTGTCCGTTCATCTCTCCGTTAAGCTACCTATCAGTCTGTCTATCTATCTAAATTTTTTATATATATATATATATATATATATATATATATATATATATATATATATATATATATATATATATATATATATATATATATATATATATATATATATATATATATATATATATATAAATAAAAGCGGGAAGGAAATTGGAGCTGGGAGGTCCCAAGCGAAAAGAAAATGGCGACAACAGCAACGAAGACAGAAAGGGACAGGAAGCAGGGCAAAGTGAGAACACTCAAAACAAATGTCGCGTTAAAAAAGGAACGGAAGACCCCTCTGCTCGTCTCTGCGGATCCTCTTTAATGGCGTTGCCCAAGAAAGCAAGAGGCTGCAATCTCTAACTCATTCGGTTGTGCTCCCAGGATGCATTTTAGGGGCTAAAATGGATTGAATCTCGGGCACGGGAAGCTTTTCCTAGACGGCGAACGGATTTAGCATCCGCTGAGGGAACCAGGCAAGAAAATTCAATGATCCTTTGCCCTCAAAGTTGTGATTCTTCTACTGTTGTATAGCAAAATTGAAATATATTTTCTTAAGCGTTAATGTAACCAAGATGGCGCAGCTGTTTGATTGACGCCCGCTCCACTCCGTGCAAACTTTGTAGACAAACAAGCCAGATGAGTCCATTGCCCGAGCATCAAAAAAAATTGGCTCTTTTCCCCGACTTTGGACTTGGCGAATTTCATTAAAGTGACGGAACGGTGCTGTCAAACAGCCGCGACAGGATGACTGATGTCCTCTGCTGCCACAAATGCGCGGGATAGGAAATTTAAGGTAACTTTCTTTCACCTGCGTCCGCTCAGCTCAGCAAAAACAAAACAAAAAAAGAACGTAATCCCGTTTTGTATTCATGTCATCTGGAGGTGATAATGAAACGTAAGAAGAAGGGTTCCTCTTGGAAGATATTTCTGCTTATCTTTGCACTCCGTTATTGAATTTGACTTTTGATTTTGTTTTTTATACTTCAGACAATGGGAAATATTTTCCAGAGATGTTGAGGAACTGCTCCTTACGTTTTGTGGCACAGTTCGTGTCTTTGTTTGTTACTGAAGTTTTTTGGTTTTTTTTTCAAATATATAGTGGCATATTCTTAAGAACAATAAAGATAAAGATTTCTAGGATTGAAAGTGGGCCGTTCTGGAATTGCGAGGGTAGTTTAATACCACCCATCAAATTTGAAACAATCCACGTAGAAAATACTAAAAAAACATGCAGTTTCTGAGTAAATGTAGTTCTCCGAAAAACAAATCTAAAAACAAAGCGAAAAATATGACCACCCCTATAAACATGTATATATATATATATATATATATATATATATATATATATATATATATATATATATATATATATATATATATATATATATATATATATATATATATATATATATATATATATATATATTAGGGCTGCACAATTAATCGAATTTTAATCGCGATCACGATATTGGCTGCCACGATGAATTAAGCTGATACTCTGCGATATTAACATTTAAAAAGTCAAACATTTTTTTTTTAAATTTCATCAAATCAAGCATTTTGCCATCCTACCACTAGGGAGCACTGTTTCCCAACTGTCAATTGAGACCCACATTGAAAAAAAATCCAATTGGAATTGGAAAAAAAATTCGGTTTGAAATAACCAAAAACGACATTTTGACTGCTAATTGATTACAATTTTCCTAAAAGTAAATAATGTGCTTGGTTCTAAGTTAATCTTTTTCATTGGTTTACACTCCGTAAGTAAGTCAGAGCTGTTTTTGCCATAACAATTATTTACTTTATTTATTTCAGTTTATTATTATTATTTGGAAATATCAAGCCTTGAAGCATTGTTTATATATTGCTCTTTTAAAAAAGGGCAATAAAAAGACATGTTGATGAATAATATGATGGATAATTATGATTACTATTATATATATATATATATATATATATATATATATATATATATATATATATATATGTGTGTGTGTGTGTGTGTGTGTGTGTGTGTGTGTGTGTGTGTGTGTGTGTGTGTAAATAAAAGCGGGAAGGTTTAGTTAGTTTAACTTTGCATGACCTTAAACTAAACTTTATATATTATATATATATATATATATATATATATATATATATATATATATATATATATATATATATATATATATATATATATATATATATATATATATATATATATATCAGGGCTGCACGATAGTAGACAAAATAGTGATCATAATTATCCATCATGTTATTCATCAACATGTCTTTTTATCGCCCTTTTTTTTAAATGAGCAGTATATAAACAACGCTTCAAGGCTTGAGGACACTCCGTAATTGCTCCGAGTTCGTGCGAGAAGAACGAACGAGACCAAAAGGTAGGATAAGATTTGGACCGGCGAGGTCACTGCAGTGTGGAGCTGAGTCAGAACGTTCTTTAGAGTTCTCTGCAGTGCTACTCAGGTTCAATCAGGTAGGAAATACTGTAGCGGGTCCGGCTCCCAGGATAGAAAGGCACCAGGGTTTGGGAAAGTTCGGCGCTGTATTAGCCGGACGAAGCTAATTGTTTCCCTCCAGCGGCGCTATTTTGACAGTACCGCAGCGTGATTTATGGTCTCGCCATTCAGCATCCGATGAAAGGGGGGCTTGAAGCAAACATAACAAGCGCATTATAGAATGTTCCGGCGAGTGTCAAGAAGTGTTATGAGGGCTTCATAAATATTCATGCGGCCCCCTCTCCTTTCAGTGTGCGAGATGACCCTGGAAGTCAACGACTCAATGGAATGCTCATGTCCCTTGAGCAAAGTGTTGCCTTCAACCTCTACAAAACTGATTTATGGTCTCGCTGATTTATGTTCTCATGCAGTCATAGCTTTTCAAATAAAAAGGACGGATGAGCAAGTCTTTTCAAGCTTTGGTGGGAAAATATATAGGAACATTAAAATGTGATTGTTAAAATATGTCATACGTTTTTTCATTATAATAAAAGGAGTGACCTATCTCCTTCACAATTCCAGAATGAGGGGTGACCGATTCAGTCCAATCCCGCTGAAAAACATTCCAGGATTGACAAGCATCCGATCCAGATTGACACGAGATGTATCTGTCAATTAGTGACTATTCTAGATTGATGCCAAGAGCAAACCAGACTCATTCCGAGAATTCTAGATTCGTGACCTTTTTTCACCGACTCAGACTCGCTAATGAAAATTTCAGACTCGCCAACAAAAACTGGTGTCCCATATATCGAGATTCAGATTGGCTTCCAGACTGACTCAACCAGTCCAGATTTCCTGTACACCGATCCCATTTTACCAAAAGCCGCTCCGCATTGTCTACAATTCCAGAATGATGGGCCACCAATCCGATCCAGACCCACTGACATATTCCAGGATTTAGTAGGAACCAATGTGTCTGATTGCCGGCGATTCCAAATTGAGAGCTCAGAGCAGTCTAGACTCATTGTCAACCATTTTACATTTGTGACATTTCCGGATTGACTGCTGACCGACTCAGACTCACTGATAAAAATTCCAGACTCACTAGCAAAGAGTCTTGACTTATTGGTGTCCGATCCACTGACTGACAACAAATCCAGAATGAGCGGCTACCAAAGCGGCTACTCTGGGAAGTGGTCCAAATGTTAACTTGTACCACTCCAGATTTCCTGGACACCATTTTGGAATTACTGAAAGCCTCTTCCGCGTCTGTTGACCATTCCAGAGTGATTTCCAACCAATCCAATCTAGATCCATGACTAAAATTCCAGAATCTAGAAAGAACCAATCCAGCCTCGTTGGAGACGTATCTAATCCAAATTGAGATCAATTATCAATCCACACTCATTGGTGAACTTTCTGATCGACTATTCACCAATCCTGACTCACTGCTAAAAATTCCAGACTCCCTTGCAAAGAGTCTTGATTTATTGGTGTCCGATCCACTGACTGACAACAAATCCAGAATGAGCGGCTACCAAAATCTAGACTCTCTGGGAAATGGTCCAAATGTTAACTTGTACCACTCCAGATTTCCTGGACACCATTTTGGAATTACCAAAAGCTTTTTCCTCGACTGTTGACCATTCCAGAGTGATTTCCAACCAATCCAATCTAGATCCATGACTAAAATTCCAGAATCTAGAAAGAACCAATCCAGCCTCGTTGGAGACGTATCTAATCCAAATCGAGATCAATTATCAATCCACACTCATTGGTGAACTTTCTGATTGACTACTCACCAACCCTGACTCACTGCTAAAAATTCCAGACTCCCTTGCAAAGACTCTTGACTTATTGGTGTCCGATCCACTGACTGACAACAAATCCAGAATGAGCGGCTACCAAAGACTCTCTGAGAAGTGGTCCAAATGTTAACTTGTACCACTCCAGATTTCCTGGACACCATTTTGGAATTACCGAAAGCTTTTTCCTCGACTGTTGACCATTCCAGAGTGATTTCCAACCAATCCAATCTAGATCCATGACTAAAATTCCAGAATCTAGAAAGAACCAATCCAGCCTCGTTGGAGACGTATCTAATCCAAATCGAATCCTGGATCAGTTATCAATCCACATCGAGATCAATTATCAATCCACACTCATTGGTGAACTTTCTGATCGACTACTCACCAACCCTGACTCACTGCTAAAAATTCCAGACTCCCTTGCAAAGACTCATTGGTATACCATCCACTGACTGACACCAAATCCAGATCATTTGGCCACCGATCTAGAGTGACTCTAAACCAATCCAGATTACACGGATACCAATCCCGACTGTCGACCGTTCCAGAATGACGTCAGCGTATCTAGACCGACATGTATTTTGCGAACGTGAGTAAATCGTGCGTGATAGTATTTTTTTTTTCCGAAAGCTATCCCGGTACTTCATTTTTTTGTTTAATTTCCCATTTGATTGGCGTGCATGCTCCCAATAGACCCGACTGTTTGTATACAAGACATTAAAAGTCCATTTTTCATCCGACGCTATATTTTCCCTTCAGCGCTGATAAACTCCTTCGTTAGGCTGTAAGCAACTAAGATATGCGTTAATTAGTTGTCCAGAAAAATGCGCACCGTCGTAATTTACCCCTCTCGGGAACTCGGCTGTCGGTATCGCGTCGACTGGAAACCGGCACGGATTCCCACACCGGTGACTTTGGTCATTAGCAAGAATCTGAATCATCCAGGCTGTTAGAGCTGCAAAAAATGTAAAATTCATCAAGGCCTGTGATTACGTGCGGCATTTTCTACATTCCAACCTGACGGGATTCCTCTCGGGAATATTTCACCATAAGAGTGCCTTGCCGGCGGGTAGCAAGACGGCCTCGGGAAAATAACGGTTGGACTGCAGCACAAACGTAGCGATGGCGGAATGTT
Organism: Hippichthys cyanospilos; assembly: GCF_059441005.1. NCBI lineage: Eukaryota > Metazoa > Chordata > Actinopteri > Syngnathiformes > Syngnathidae > Hippichthys > Hippichthys cyanospilos. The sequence continues at coordinate 20,523,769 of NC_142371.1, forward strand.
TGGGTGACGCCGGTGCTGTCAAGCTTTTCAAAGTTGAAATTGTGCCGGGATGAAAGTTGGCAAAGTATAAAATTGAAGGATTGGAGGACATGACACTTTTTTTTTGGGGCTGTGATATTTCCTAAAAATGGAACTCGGGATCCACCGCTGACTTTGGCGGAATAGGAGAGGATGGACGCTGAGATAAACGCGCCCGCCTGCCGCGTCTCTTCTAACCTTGACTGGAGAGCGGCCACGTTTGCGGAATACCAAAAACCTTTCTCATATTTTGAATTTGATGTTGGCTCAAGATGGAGCGGAACATTTCACGCGAGTTGGTCACAGTTTTTCATAATAATATTTGTAATCTTTGGGTGAAAGACGATTGATTTATGAACTAAACATAAAAGTGATCTTTGTCTGTTTATCCGGAATAGATTCCCAGATAACGAATCTGGATTAACTGTCACCCAATCCGGGCTCACTGCCGAGGAATCCGTATTGACTGATTGGTTGAAGATTTATGGTTATTCTTCAAAGAATTGTCATGAATTTGAAGGTTTCCCACAAAGGGTACCAATTTTGATTGATAACCATAATCTGGATTGGTAAATGACCTTTCCACACTGAAAAAAAATGCTTCATGTTTTTTACACTCAATGATTCTCAAGAGGGATTTAAGTCTTTAATTAGAACCAAAACCTTCAGTGGCAAGGTTGTATAATGTCTTTTATTTGTATTTATATTGAGAGGGCTTGATGTAGATCTGATACGACGTCCGTTTGAGTGGAAATGATCCAAACTGCCAGCATAATTAACTTTAGTGCTTTATTTTGTCCAATCATTTGATTTTTACTTCAAAGGCATCGAAAGAAGAAACGAGGGAGCTGAAATTTCACCCTGAGCATGACAACATGTCAACGTTCAACATGGCACAACTCCTTTGTGATACGTTACCAAAAGTGTGCCAGCCTTTGGCTGAAATACTGCCGGAATGATGTGGAAGAAAATGACCCGAAAATGGTCAAAATACAACATACGGGTTTTGAAAATTCCGTTTGAAAAACCTCAAGGTATTCTGAAATACTCGTCGCTGCCAGGGACTGTCTGCCCGTACTGCTTAATTCCCTCATGACGAGCATTAAAACACTTTCATGCGCCATTCTCCATTTCATGATCGGCCGTGCGTGACTTTCTTCAACGTGGCTTTGCGATGATTCATTTTAATCGCCGCCTCTGTGTTCCCTTATTGATCGGCTGCAGTCACGACCGGCGGCCAATTAGCTTGAACGCAGTACTGCCGGGTCACCTCTGCGCCAGGAAGTGATGATCCTGACCTGCTTTCACTTTGATCTGCGGTACTGCCGTGTTGAAAAGCAACGAAGTGCAAATACTTGAAATGATTTGTGACTGCTATGCTTTCCATACTCACGAGTCTCGGATTTGCCTACGAAAGATACGAAAGACGAGAGCGCTGATGCTAATCGTGGTCTTGCACTTTTCATCTTTACACTCGTCATCCACGCTTTCCACCAATCGGTCACACGGTAGAACTAACAAACACAAAATTGACCTTAGCTACGGCTAGCATTTTACATATCCACATCAAACATATTGATACCATTTTGAGCTGCTGGAAACAAACTCATGAACACTTTCTCTTGAATCGCTTGTTAACTAGTGTGCTATCACGTCTGATGATAGCATTAGCAAGAGGGCTGAACTACATAACATAGGAGGTACTTTGCATGACCTTAAACTAAACTTAAATAAACTTACATGCCCCAAATCATCCAAAAATAATCATTATTGCTCCTGTGGACTTGTAAAAGATGACCAGATCACTGTGAATTTAATATAAACATACAAATAAAAGGACCTAAACAATTTGATTGATTTGAATTTGATTGATTGACATCTTGAAGGTCTGCAAGGCCGAATGTGAACCAGAAAGCATTTACGAGGACGATGCAACAGGTTTGCAGAGGGAAAATAATCTCCACCCTTGGCTTTATTTATGAGAATTGTTTGATGTTGACAGCTTGCAGAATGAAAAATGAGGAACGCGTGATCTTCTGGTGTTAAAAAATTCCTTCTCATCTCAAATAACGCACAAAACCATGCTGTCACTTTTCTGTCGTCGTTTTCAGCGAAATGAAAATGTTTTTGTTAGTCAGTTCGGAATAATATCAAAGCGATGGCAGCATTGTTTTTGATTTCAGAAAAGGATGAGCCGAAGCTTGCCGGCTTTTTTTTTCTTACATGTACGAGCACTTTGAAAGTTATGAGGAAAGTCGGTTCAAGTTATCGAAAAGGGTAAACGATTCAACGTTTATTTTCCGCATTATTTTTCCACAATTTTACACCTTTCTTGAAACTTGTTCTTTTGATTTTTGACACAAATATCAGTATTGCTTTTTAATTAAATTATTTAAGAATACCTCAACTCATCCAGTGCCACGAACAAGAACTCTCGTCTTTTAAAACAGTAATAACGATCATAAATAATAAATCCTCGTTTTTTATGGAGGGTAGCTGACACCCTTGACGAACGCTTACCTAAAATAAGTGAAAATTCTAAATATACGGGCCCTCTAGAGGCTTCGTTTTCCGTTTGGCACTAAAAGAGTTGTGCTAAAGTAATCAAATTTCTTACGTATTCAAGCACCAAAGTAATAATTACTTTAGGTGATTAAATATTGAAGTAATATTGACTTTTAAGTCCTAAAGCACTCATGTAATTGATTCTTTTAGGTACTTAGTCATTATCAACAGTATTACTAAAAAAATTCGTTGACTTTAATGCGTAATCACTTAATGGAAAATATTACATTGGTCCCTAACTCATTCAATGCCACAGAGTAATAACGATAATAAATAATAAATCCTCGTTTTTTATGGAGAGTAGCTGACACCCTTGACGAACGTTTACCTAAAATAAGCCAATTTAGCACTGTAGTGATAACTGTGACCATCGGATGGCAGTGTATCTACACTTACAACACAGCTATTACCTACATGGATTCTTACTGAAGAATGGAAGTCAATCTTTCATATGACATAGCATACAATATTCTGTTAGCCTTGAAAGGTGAGTGAAAATGCTAAAAATACTGGCCCTCTAGAGGCCAGTTTTTGTTCCTTCGCCCCCTAGTGGGATAGGGGCTTAACTACAACTGCGAGTAGTTTTTTCACCTTTGCT
>NC_142371.1:20831949-20921949 GCF_059441005.1 Hippichthys cyanospilos
CCCGGGCCTTGAGTTTGACACCTGTGATTTAAAGGCTTTAGAGGCATTTTGGGGGGGGGTTGCTTGGAACTGACTGAGATATTCACATTTAAAAAGCGTCTCTACTTAGGAAAAAAAAATCGCGTTATGAAATTACTTTCAGAAGCAATCATTTCGTAAGGAGAGGTACTACCGTACGTATGAGTATGTACAAGGTATTGTTCCGTAGCAGGGCACAGAGGGAGAGGTTGGAGAAGAGAATGTAAATACACCCCCTCCTTCTTTTTCCTCCTGCGTTTGGGGGTGACCTTGCCCAGTGTAATTAAAGTGAAACACCTTGACTTGTCACCATTGCCTGAGACAGCTTAAATCTCCCTAATGTAAATGGAGGCTGCCGACGTGCTGCCGAGGCATGGCCGTGGAGGAGATACAAGCGTTGGTGATCCATCTCCCCGCGCCTCACCCCCCAAGTACAGTGCGTTCACACGCACACGCAGTTTCTATTTTTTCAGTCGCTGGCTTTCTGACAAAATATCCGTCTTATAAAGACTACCCAATATCCTTGCTTGATTCATTATAAAGAATGGACAAAATAGCCCTTGACGCCTGAATTTATTTGTGATTATTTTAAAAAAAAGTTGTTTTTTTTGGTTTTTTTTTTTGCTTTCATGGAAATTAAATTAGGTGCTAGCACACAAAACTGAGATACATTTAGGTATGGTGCAAATTAACGAAAAAATCACCTGTTCCCATCTCAGGAATAGATATACTTTTATTTATGTAATAGTTATTTTCAATGTTGGAAGTAACGCATTTCAAAAGTAATCTAATTACTAAATACGAGATACGAACAGGAAGTAAATATTTTCCCCCGATCTTGCGGTGTTTTTGGTGAATTCTTGGGGGTTACACCACTTTCAGTTTTAAAATGAATTGGAATGAGCACAGTTTTTGTGAGTAATATATTACACTACCGCGTTGCAGCAAAAAAATAATGCATTACAAAAGTAATGCAGAAAAATGGCCTTGGTCCTAAGATGGAGATCATTCAAAATGATCTCATGCATTACCTGAGTAATGTATCGTATTTTCCGCACTATAAGTCGCACCTCAAATCCCAGACGAAGCCCAGACTTCCCTCTCCCCGGCCACTTCATCCAGCTCTTCCGGAAGGATCCCCAGGCGCTCCCAGGTCAGCCGAGAGACATAGTCCCTCCAGCGTGTCCCGGGTCGTCCCCGGGCCTCCTTCCGGTGGGACATGCCCGAAACACCTCACCGGGGAGGCGTCCGGGGGGGCACCCTAACCAGATGCCCGTACCACCTCAGCTGGCTCCTCTCAACGCGGACGAGCAGCGGCTCGACACTGAGCCCCTCCCGGACGATCGAGCTTCTCACCCTATCTCTAACTTTTTCAATCACAATGTAGTAATACTCAAAGTAATAACAATAACTCAAATAATAAACTCTAAACCCTCAATAGCATAATAACTCAATGTCAATATGACCAACCTTGTTGAACTGTAAACACGCAAAAGAAACAGGTCAAGCTTACTTCATCAGTTCATTCCCCATTTACGAATCCTAAAATCAATATTGGTCCCTATATAAGGCGCACCTGATTATAAGGCGCACCGTCAGCTTTGAAAAAAAAATTAAGGCTTTTACTTGCGCCTTATAGTGCGGAAAATCCGGTAAATATGTGTGCCGGTGCCATTTGCATTGACAGTTAACTTATCTGTACGGCATGCAGGCAACCATCACAGCTCGTCTCTCCGCAACGTCGCATTTTTTTTTCCTGAAAAAACCCTCTGTGATGCACCAAGGCCGCGATAGCGGAGGTGCGAAGTAGCGAGGGATCACTGCCGAGTACTTTTTGCGGTGCGTGTGGGATAACTGTAACAATTAGGTGCCATGAATGGCCGCGCGCTCTTCAAATCCCCTCCGGAGATGACATGAAGGAGTCGCCTCCAGGTAAAAGGACGTTGAGCGCAGACGACACGGTCATAATCACGTTGCCCTGGGCCGCCTTCCCTTTGTCAGCCGTAGCGTAGCAACATTAAATTTTAAGTGCGAATGTGATTATCGCCCGGCATCCATTTTTAATGGGCTTTGCCTCTATGTGTTTTAGCATGCGGCGAGGCCCGGGCAAACGGGCTGACTCAGGCCGCTTTCCTGCTGATGGCGCATAATATTTCGCGCACACGAGCTGCTCGTGCCTCCTTCTCATCCCCGGCGCTCCTTCCCTCCTCATCCCTCCGTCCCTTTATCATTCCGAAGGGTTGAGAATGAAGGGGCCGAGGGAATGGGGCCCCTCCAGGGGTCTTGCTGGCCGGCCAGTTAGCAAGGGGGCAAGTCCCTTATGCCCTCTTGAGAGAGGAAAGTGTAAGACGAAAGAAAAAAAAAAAAAAAACCTCAGCCGGAATCGGGATGACTTATTTATGACTTCGATTTACGACGACGCTTGTTACGGCAGAAACGCAACTTGCCTACACCCCGCTAATTCCACTCGGGGTGTGAAAGATTGAGAAAAAAAAATAAAAACATGTTCGTTTTACAGAATTACGCAGTCCTTGCGGGATTTGCAGATTTGGCACCACTTTGCAACGTTGTCAAATCACAGCGACCTTATTTTTGCGTGTTATCATGCGCAGTCTCCATTACAAGATCTACCGCAGTTCTCCAAACATAGGACGCGCTTTTTTTCCCCTAAAAATGAACGTCAAAACTATGGGCGCGTCCTATAAACCGCAACTTTGTAGGATGCGTATTTTGCTTTTCAATATGATTGACAGAAAAAAATCGCTTGCCGACGAAGGATTCTGGGATACGTTTCTGTGACAAGGAGGTCACTATTTCAAGTAGCCCTTGGGTGCAGAGCAAACAGACAAGCTTCCCCCGATTGGCTCTTGGCCAGATAATGCAAGATAGAAGTTTTTGAATTCCCTAATTAAAGGCATTTTTACGAAATCAGCAATACTTTGTTTTACTTTTAGGGTATGTGACAGGTGAATTTTTTGACAAATTTGAATGGAGCCGTCACCTAAAATAGTTGGTCAAGTGGTTATAATTGAGAACAAATTATATCATGTGAAGCTTGATCAAGCCTCCTAGCGAACATGATTGCCAAATGCACTTATGTGCAATTTAACCAACATAATGGTTTATTGCTTTCTAAATACATTATGCACATTTGAAGATCATGTGAAAACCTGTAAGGACTGAAAACGTTCTTGCAGAAATGAAGCGTTGAACTTCTTTCACCATTTGAGTTTTGCCGAATTTTACTTTGGTAGGCTCGGCGGTAGAATGGCCGTCTCTCAGCGGAGAGGCCGTGGGTTCGATCCCCCGACCATCGTGACCATGTCGAAGCGTCCTTGAGCAAGACGCTGAACCCCGAGTTGCTCCTGGTGCTGCGTCATCAGTAGGTAAAGGACTAGTTAGTGAAAAGCACTTTATAAGTAAAAGTCCATTTCCCATTTACATGACTGGAAATTCGGGCCAATTACATAATATTCAGCTGTTGGTTATCATCGAAACAAGATCAAACATTTTCATCATTTCTAAAGTGTTCTTTACCATGATTTTGGTATGGGCCTACATGTTGTGTTGATTACTTATTGTGGACAAATATATATAAGTCAGGAAGTTATTGCTTTTTGATAATAGATCTCTTGAACCGAAAGACGGCACTTCATGTTGGTTTTTTGTTTGTTTTGTTTTGTTTTTGTGGACCAACGCAAATGAAGTTAGAAAGTTTCTAAATATGTGTAAATCAGACACTGGGCATATTGTAAAAAAAAAAAAAATTAATCCGAAAAATGCTTTGCGCTGGTTAAGGGCTTACTTGCTGAAAACGCATGTCACCGAAAAAAAGTTTGCGAACGACTGGTATCGAGCAACATATATGCGAAACGAAACTTGTTGGGTTGACTTCACCATGAAAAGCCTGACAGAAACGCCTAAAAGTGCCTGAAAAAGGCGATCAAATGTGTCCAACTCAGAAGACACTTTTCTGTATTACCCGCCCTTGATCATGACTTCTAAAAAAAAAAGGAAAAAACGACCCTTAATGAGTCTTTACTATATAAAATATCCAGTCACGCTGTAAAAAAACAAAACAAACAAAAAAAAACATGTCATCTTCACTCTTATTCCGACTTAATAATGCCTACAATGAAGGAAAAAGCAGGAAATAAAGCAAGAGTTCATGTGAAATCACAGAGGGGACGCGATAAAACCTGGAAATTAAACCAATATACCGTCCGTCCTGTGTGGCGATCAATAACATATTATTAACCGAGGGGCCGCGTGGAGCGACGGGCCGCAACTAAATGCATATATATTCATAATAACGGCGTTGAGATATATCATAAATAAAGGGGGTGGGAATAAATACCGAGAGCAGCTTTTATTAGCTGTCAGTCTTGCGCGCCGATACGCGGCCCGACTCGGCCGTCCGACTCGGTAACTGTCCGACGCCGGATCAAATTAGAGAGACTGACAGGCAATAAGAAATTGGTGAAGTTAAATGTTATTGCCGCAACCTGCCGCTCTTTGAATATCGCAGCCGGGGATGTCACCAGGTGCAAGAAGAGCCGAGGTAACTTTTATTAAAGCTGCGCTAACCCCTTTTCGCTCCCGCCACTCATTATTTCCCAGCGCAAGATTGCGATAAGCCTTTCGCCGTGACACTGACACACGCCGAAGATGCAAAAGCTATGCATTTTAACTTGCTTCTGCTAAAAGCTAATAGTAAAATACAGTGATCACTCGCTACTTTTAGAGCCATAGGTGTGGAACTCCAGTCCTCGAGGGCCGGCATCCTGCATGTTTTCCGGTTTTCTTTCCCCAACACACCTGATTCAAATGATTAGCTCATTAGCAAGTGCTGCAGGAGCTTCGAAATGATCCCAATCATTTGAATCAGGTGTTTTTGAGGGAAAAGGTTTGAAAACATGTAGGATACCGGCCCTCCAGGACTGGAGTTCCACACCAGTGTTTTAGACACTAAAAGTTAGTTACCCCTTTCCGTCCTTTGAAGTCTCACGGCAGCTGCGGGCATATAGAAGGTTTTCACCGACGTCACATTGTGGGGGGGTGACCCGGAAGCGCCGCCATTACGGAGGGACTCCACAAACGGAGTGCAATACCTTCTCTGGTATCTGGGACGGATGCCCGACTAAAAAGCCAAAAAAAAACAAAACCTTAGGAAAGACTGTCGCGGACGCTAAGTCATACGTTGAAGGATTCAGAACACAAGAGGAGGCTCGGTATGTGGAAAAATTAAAAGATTTAAAAGGAGGAAATTTATGACGAAAAATAGCAAAGACGATTTGCTACATATCTGAATACGGTTTCAAAGTGGACCGATTCAATGCGCTTGCGTCATTGGGTCAATCTGTTTTTAATATTCGAGACAACAATATTGATCAAAATTGGATTTTTTTTCCCGTGCAGCTATAAGCCAAACACCATATTTACTGTGCGTATAGTATAAACATTTTCCTGCATTTTTCCATACGCTCCACTTGACCTACTGCTCTCGCTTCTTCTGAAGGTCAGATAGAAGTTCTTCAAGAAACACTTCAACAGTCATTTTTGCCCCCCATCATTCAGGGACAAAAGTATCTCTTGTTACCTTTTCCACCCCCCCACTTTATACTGCCTTGGAATTTAGAAGGAGAAAAAAAAAAAAGGCCGCATCTTCTCGGGACAATGACGGGTCCTTGGAAAGGAGAGGGCCCAGATGAAGGAGAGGCACGGCGCATTTGTGAAGTGAGCTCGCAAAGAAAAGCAACGCAATCAAGGGGAAGTCGAGGTCGACCGCTCGCTATTCATCTCCGTCGATACGCGGAGCCGTTTTTCAAAGGCTTCCTCAAATCCTTGTCTCCATTTCAAATAAGCAACATTTTGTAGGGCGTCTAGGTTCCCGGCATATGTACTCCTCGACAGCGAAACCTGCTCGGGCAAAAAAATCCCTCAGTGTAAAAAAAAAAAAAAAACACGCATTGAAGCCTTTCCCTCTTTCTTACTTCCTCATACAATGAAAAAAAAAAAAAGATTACCGTATTTTCCGCACTATAAGGCGCACCTAAAAGCCTTAATTTTTTGAAAAAGCTGACAGTGCGCCTTATAATCAGGTGCGCCTTATAATCAGGTGCGCCTTATATATGGATACATATTGAAATCGGGATCTGGAGATGAGGAATGAACTGATGAAGTCAGCTTTACCTGTTTACAGTTGAACGAGGTTGCTCATATTGACATTGAGTTATTATGCTATGGAGAGTTTAGAGTTATTATTTGAGTTGTTATTGTTATTATTTTGAGTATTACAGTACTATATTGTGATTGAAAAAGTTTTCAAATGTGTCATTAATTGAGGGTGCGCCTTATAATCCGGTGCGCCTCATAGTGCGGAAAATACGGTAACCCTAACCCTACAAAAACAAAAACAAAAAAAACATTTTCAATAAATTTCCTTGAAAGGATACTGTGTAAGATTTAGAACGGTTTTCATTATGGACAGCAGGAGGTGCTGCAGGTTTTGCATTTACCATTGTCCTGTAGCTATAACAAACATGGCTGCCCCCCCTCCCCCCCAATATAATTTAATGATAACTTCACCTAAGATTATATTTAAAATATACTGGTGGTCATTAAGAATGCATTCATTTGCAAGATTTGAAAATTTACAATCATTTAATGTACCGTATTTTGCACCCTATAAGGCGCACCTAAAAGCCTTCATTTTTTAAAAAAAGCTGACGGTGCGCCTTATAATCAGGTGCGCCTTGTATATGGATAAATATTGAGATCGGGATCTGTAGATGGGGAGTGAAGTGATAAAGTAAGCTTTTGTGTGTTTACAGTTGAACGAGGTTGCTCATATTGACATTGAGTTATGCTATTGAGAGTTATTATTTGAGCTATTTTTGTTATTACTTTGAGTATTACTGAATTGTGACTGAAAAAGTTTGAAAATATTTCATTAATTGAGGGTGCGCCTTATAATCCGATGCGCCATATACATGGAAAAAGTTTGAAAATATGTCATCAATTGAGAGCGCGCCTTATAATCCGGTGCGCCTTATAGTGCGGAAAATACGGTATTCATTTTAATTAAAAAAAAAAAACGCTCTAAATCTTACACACTGTCCCTTTAAACAAATAGAAACTCATTTTGAGGCCACCGGAGCAGTAGAATGAATAAACAAGCGTCAAACTTGAAGGCAGTCGCATTACCTGAGATTGAAGCCCCCACCCCCTATCCGTTTCTAGGTCACAATATGTGGAGCAATTTCAACAGATGGGCTGCAGAAGTAGTCCCCAGGCGAACAGAAGTTACTTTCTCCTTTTCTCACCGCCACCACCCTTGCACCCCTGTCCTCTGCCGCCAAGCCGTATATCACGGAAAACGGAAGAGCGCTGTGCACGATACGCTCATTATACCGATTGATATTTCTATGGGTACACATGCAGGGTTTCCGTAGCTACTTAAAATAATCATCGAAAATGCTTGCGTCGTAAAGTCGTCTTATCTCTTTTCCGCTATGTTTTAAGTTTGCAACAATTCTTCCATTTTGCTAATAAGCATTATAATATGTCCTGTTTTCAATCTAATGCCCATTAATACTGCAAAAGGCATTGAACTCTAATGCGAGTTAGATTTGCATATTCTAATACAACAATAAAAACGTTAGCATGAGTATAAACGCGGATAGACAAACAAAATCTATTATCAACAGTTTTGGGGTTATTGAACGAAGAAAGATTGAACTAAAAGCATAACAACGGGAAGATATTAAAGTAGTCGCAGTGTCTCCGTGTGATATTGTACCCCATATTTTGAGGAACGGTAGCATCACTACAAAAGCGAATAAAAATGAGCTACTTGTTCGAAAATATACAATCCCAGCGATATTTGATTGCGTATTGACATTGCACAGGGATACCGATAATTACCGATATTGATATACGCAATATATCGCAATGCTGTATTGCACTGCAAAATTGCAAAATTTATAACGTCGTCATACCGTGTGTGTGTGTGATGTAGCAATACTGCAATATTTCTACGCAGAAAAAACAGTAGTAAAATTTGACTAAATAATTAAATATAAGATCAGATAAGAGAATCCTTAATTTTTTTCCCACAGTGGGGAAATTGCATTAGCAACAGCATTAGCAACAGATCACGCGCATACTATATATATACCGTATACAAGGATAAATAAATAAAATACAATGTGCAAGCAGTACATTGGAGCAGTTCGGCAATCACCGCTGAGAAATTACAAAAAGTGTAAAAAAAAACCAACAAAAAAAGGGGAAACTGCAAAAGATATGTGTTTAAAAACTATGGTTTCGTTTTTTTTTTTTTTTTAATTCGGAGTTGGTATCCAAAGTACAGCGGAGTGTACATTTTTTTATATATATATAAAGTAGGAGGGATCACCGTGAAGTGATTGGTAACTTTATTTCTTAGTAATTCTTAGTAATTACTAAAGTGATCAATTTAATGTATGAAGTTATTGGTAACTTTATTTCTTAGTTACCAAAAGTAATCTAATACTTTAGTTCTTCATTCATTTAGTAGCAGCCATTATCAAACATGACATTGAGCAAACGTGGATGAAACAAAACAAATACAGTGGGCCCCCGTGTTACGAACTGAATCCGTTCAGCGGCTACGCTCGTAACTCGAACTGCTCGTATGACGGGCAATCCAAACCTATGTTAATTTGTGAATGCGTGCAATGCGTGCAAAAACCTTAGGTAAAAACATCACGACTTTATACACATATTAAAAATGAGTAACATAACCTACTGTACAGTTAAATTAAATAACATAAATAGACAAAGGAAAAATGACATTTACCTTTGGGGCGACGTGACTTGAGCTGGGTGGAGGCGGAGGGGAGCAGAGACCAACCCACAGAATTTATTGATTTATTTTCTGAAACGAGAACATATCACCGGTGATTTCCTTCTCTTTAATCCATAATAGAAGAAGCCTCTCCATTTTGTTGTCGAGCGAGGTCCGTCCCCCGGCAAGGAAAGTCTTGCCCTTAGATTGCCGAGCGGTTACGTCCATACTCACGAGCAAGGTTAACTATGCGTGCGCCTCCTTTGTATTTTTTTATTATCTCCTGCTTGGTTTCTATTGTCATCATCCTCTTACTTCTTCCTTTACCGCCACTTGCAATTTTAGAAGCCATGTCTAACAGATAAAGTTTGCAAAGTCTTCACAACATTCCTTCCATTTTTCACTCATTTTCTCCCCTTCCTTCCATCCCGACCAGCCGTGCCATCAAGCTAGATAAAGGCGTTCGGCCAATAGCATATCGGCATTTCTGTGATTGTCGTGACGCCGGCCAATAGCATCTCCGTGAGTGAGACCGGGTGACCTTAATCGACCAATAGCATATCGGCATCTCCGTGACTGACTGCGTGACTGACACCGTGACTGTGACATTGTAAGAGCAATAGCATTCAACGTTGCCGTGACAAGCATCAACTACTGATTTTGTTACCGTAGTAAAGCGAAAATATATGAACGGATACAATGACCGGCATGTCGGATTGTTCGTAAGACGAAAGCTTTGCCCGTAAGTGGGGGACAAAAAACTCCATTGTCCACGCTCGTAAGTCGAAATGTTCGTAAAAGAGGGTGTTTGTAAACCGGGGGCCCACTGTACAGACTAGATAGCAGCAGGTGTAGAGGAGCTGTTTGAATCTTCTTTATTTCTCTGGCACATTTCATCCACAAGGCAACACAAAACAGGATCGCGAGAGCACTTCAGGTGGAGCGTGAGCATACGGATGTCAAGCCTTTGCCGACTTCCACTCTTTGTGGATTGTGGATTCAAAGCAAGCGGGGTCAAGGCCGCGCTGCGTGCAGGGGTCAAGGCAACGTGACCCCGCCCCCTCCCTTGCCTGCCTCCTTGCTTCTGTTTATCTATGGCCTTATATTCGTGCCACAATTCCGCGCGCGCGGAAAAAAATTTTGAGCGTCGAAAATAAAACTGAGCGAGCGAAAACAGATTTTGAGCGCAGAAAAAAAAGTTCTGGAAAAGAAAAAAAAGCAGAAGTGAGCGAGCGCAGAGGACGACTGGAGCGAGCGAGAGCTCGATGTTGAGCGAGGGAGGGAGGAGTATCGCGAGCGAGAGCGAGATGTTGAGCGCGAGAATGCTATCGCTAGCGAGCAAAAAGGAATTTGGAGCGAGCAATTTCTTTTTCTGTGTTCAAACTCCATCGGCGCGCGTTCAATAGTTTTTTTCTTGCTCTCAAAATCTGTTTTCGCTCGCTCAGTTTGATTTTCTCCACTCAAATTGTTTTTTTTCGCGCGCTCGTAATTGTGGCACAAATATAACGCCATATTTATCGGGCATGTTTATTCCCGTCACCGCGTTTTTTTTTTTTTTTTTGGGGTGTTTTTTTCTGGGGCTGGCTGGGTCCAAAGGCCTTCGGCCGCCCACCGCTGCACACTAATTGCAGCAGACATTGTTTGGCCTCTCGCTGCTTTAGATTGGGACAAACCCCTCATTCATGTAGCGCGGGCGGCTCGTTAAGCCCCCCCCCCCCCCCCCCCCCCCCCCCCCCACGCATACAATCAGTGCCTGCTTCTTTTTTTTTTCCCCTTTCTTTCTTTTTACTGACCTTCTTAATTAACCGGCAAGGCGCTATTGGGAAATTTGCACACAAAAGCCTGGTGTCTACCGGGCTTGGCCCCCCACTAGCCAAACACTTCATCCTCTTCCTCTGGACCGGCACTGTCTTCATCCGGCGCTTTGCAAACACAGGTCATTGTACGGGAAAAAAAAAAAAAAAAAAAAAGTGATTCAGTGCACACATTCAGCCCATTTGTTCTTTTTTATTTTTTTGAAACACGGGACCCTCCTGATCGCCGCCTCGCCTCCAACCTTCATCCTTCTTTTTTTTTCCACGGCGGACCTCATTAGAAAGGCTTGTTTGGAAGGGCTTCGCTGGTGATACACTTTTCCCTCTATTTACTTTTAGCACCATTGTTCTTGCTCTGTGTTCGTCATGGCTGTGGTTTACTTGTGTTGATTTTTTTTTTTTGGGGGGGGGGGGTGAAGACCCCTACCGACAAGAGCAGTTCAAATGAGGGCCCTCCAAAAGGGGCACGCTGGGGAACGCTCAGGGGCAAAGAAGTGTAAACAGGTGGAGCCCCTCTCCGTTATACGGCGCCCCACACACATGCGCTCGGGCTCCGTCTGTCCACGGAGGTCTCGCCGTCTCGCCGGCACGCACACGCAGAGCAACGGGAGGGGATGAAAAAGAAAGTTCGTCGCTCGGTCTTGAAAGAATCGGAAGAATTTTTCTTCGCTTAATTTGAATGGGAAAATGTTGAACTGGCGTTTTTGCAGTTTGTTCTCGGGGTCGGCTAATTGCGCAATCAAATGACAAAGACCTCTAAAAAAACATTAGGGTAAAAACATTAGATTTTTATGCACATTAAAATTTAGGACAAAAAAAGTGTAGTAAGTACTACTTGTGTATAATATGCATGTATACAATGAATTACCATCCTAAATACTAACTTATAAAGGAATAATGAAATGGATAGTATGTATACAGTGATCCCTCCTACTTCGGGGTCTCGGATATCGCGGTCTCAGTACTTTGCGGGTTTTTCCAGGAAAAATTAAAAATATTTCAAAATAAAAAATTATACAAAAAATGCGCAAAAACGGAAAAAAATGGAAAAAAAGCAAAAAGGTACATTATGCAGTACTGTATTTATCAAATAACTAAGTAATATTAGTTAATAACTATGTTAAGAATTCTTCAAGCGTTAGAGTTCGTGACGTTTGTGATCTTATTTTGAAATAGGTGCTTTTAATTTGTCGGGTCGCGTTGCACTTCCGTTTTCTGTTTACATTCTCTGTGCCTCATTCGGCTCGTTACGGTGACGTAGTGAATGACAACGTAAGCTCATACAGTATTTATTGTTTATTATCATTTATGTTGATAACACACGCTACTTTCTATGTTTAGTAAGTGATGAGTGTTTATTTTGTTTAGGTGTTCGTTTGTGTAGAGGTTGCACGTCATACTTAGTAGTTGTTGTTAGTTGTTGCTAACCCGCTAATGTCGGCTAAAAATACAGTAAATTCATAGATGAAGTGTTTATATGTTAGTTGACTGACTTTAAGATTGTTGTTGATTTATTATTCAACAGATACTACATGATACACCATACATGAGCCAAAATAAATGTCAAGTTCAACGGGATGACTTGCGTACTCTTTCACCGGAGTCTTGGTGCAGATAACCAGTCCTGAGAACAAATTCTCAACAAAATAAGTAATATTAGTTCCTTAATGAATATACACTAATTTTAATAATGTTAATAAAGATAATGTAATGTTAAATAATAGGAGAAAGGAAATAAAATAGGCAAAAAATACAAAAAAAAAGGATTGTTTATGGTTACTATATTGGGGCGTACATAGATATCTAGGGACTGATACCCTACTTCGCGGATTTCAGACTTGGCGGGGGGTCGACACACCCCATTAACAGCGAAGTAGGGGGGGGGTCACTGAACCCAGCTTCTGTTTTCACTTTATTTGACGGCGCAAACAGGAGGTGTGTGACGGTTATATTTGCAGCTAACTGAAATGCGGAGGTAAAAAGCGAAGAATTTACACGGTTATGTCCTTTTTCTTCCACAAATGAAAACTCTCTGTCGAAGGCACACTGTCAGCTTTTGAGAAAACGTAAGAAAATGATATTTCTTTACCTTGGTGAAAGCGCACGCTCCACAGTGTCGTCCCATTGGTTGCTGTGAGAATCCCCTGTCCCTAAACTCTCTAAAAGTCGGTCCTCCACCTCGCCCGTTGGCGTTCTTGGCACAATGCGAAGACTCCGATGCTTTTTTGTTTGCTTCGAAATCTCGGAAATGAAGTGGGCCTCTTGTTGCGCTAATCGCCGGCAGAGACGGCACGTTCCCTCTTGTGCTGCTGGACGGCGAGGAACTTTCTTACAAAGACGTGGAAAACAGCTTTGTGTGCAAATAGAAAAGCCCACAAAAGCAGGAGCCTGAGACAGTGTCAAGTAAGAATGTCGTTGCCCTACGGTTGACTATCTAAATTATATTGGTAATATGAAGGCTTTGTGCGGGTCACTCTGTGGTGGTCTTTGACTGGGAGGCCTTCAGATTTGGGCTTTTGAAGAAAGTGAACAGTGAGGTCACCCGGCTGTTCGGGGAGATGGTCAGTGCAGGGCATGAGAAATGAGAGATTTCTACTTTGTGATTGGCTGAGGGTTTCAGGCTTCCACAGTACTTCAGTCATACTAGTTGTCTCGGTGTCTGTTATTAGCCACTCCTGTGTTTATTGTGAATAGAACGTCTTGTTTGAAAAAGCCGCAAAAAATTGGACAAAGTAGCAAAGTGAGTCCATAGACAACTGCTCGGAAAACAAACCTTGAAATGGGAAGGTGGAGGTTGAAGTCAAAGTTAAAGTTAGTTTATGGCTATAGCCGGAATTTCAGTTTAATTTGTATGAAATGGCCAAGTTATTAATATTATCATATGAACTCTTGTGGCGTATGTTGACCAAATCATTTGATCTTTACGTTAAAGGCATTTCACGTCAAAGGGAAAGCATTGAAAGAAGACGATAGGAGGATGATAGGAGGCTGGAATTTACAGTACAGTGAGAATTGTGTTTGAAAATGACCCAGAAATGGTCAAAATACTGCACAAAGTTGCCATTTTGCATTATACCTCTTTCTTGACCACAAATAGGTATTAATCATAAATGCTAGCCAAACATAGCCCAGTATTTCCTCGACATTAAATATTTCAAGCCTATTTGCAGGGCATTATAGAAATATATGCAGTGGACCCTCGGGTTACAGCGTCCCTGGCTTACCTTTTTTCCTTGTTGCGATGTGGAATACTGAGTTTTTCGTCCCTTTTTAAGCTGTTTTTCCCGCTTTGCTACAAAACAATATCATGACCCCAGGGGGTTGGCTGTAGGAGTGTTGTTTTGTCCCCATCTGCAGGCGTCTTTAGGTGATTGCACTTATTTTCTCTTGCCGCCAATGCCTCCACGGAACGCGTCACTACAATGTTGGTCGGCGTCTCCTCACGGAGATGCTGGTCTGCTATTGGTCGGCCTGACTCGTTTCAAAATGGCGGAATAGTTGAGCGTTGTTCTGTTGTGAGTGGTTGCAAAACCCTATTTAGAGTGCATTTTACTACTTAATTCAAACTTGGATGTGTTAGCCATGGGTCCCGAGAATGCTAGTGACGTTAAAGAGAGAAGTAAGAAGATGATTTATATGGAAACAAAGCTGGAGATACTCAAGAAATACAAAGCTAGCCTAGCCAAGGCTACCCTTGCTAGGGAATATGAGCACAAGTGCCACTCAAAGGTAAATAAATCAAATGATTTGTTTTTTTATTTATGATGTTTTCTGATTGTATAAAAATATATAACCTAGCACTTACTATACTATTTTGGTACCAATTTTTAATATGCATGTACAATTTTGATGCGTTTACCTGGGGTTCTAAACGCATTAGCTATTTAACATAGATTTGGATTGCCCGCCATACGGTGAATTCGCCCCTCGAGCCCAAACACGGAACGGATTAATCTCGTAACCCGGGGGCTCACTGTATTTTTAAGCAAATAGTTGATAGCTTCCACAGAAAGAAACATGAATTTGGGAAATCATGATAATGAAAAACGTGAATTTATGTGCAAGTCCGAACAGACGTAAGTCAACGATCGTTATTAAAAACCCTTCAAATGAAACAGCAAAGGAAACGTGATCATTGACATCGTTTTTCAAAGTTGAAAACCTACAAAGCGCATTAACACCAAAACTATGGAATGTCCATGTTTTGGATCAGACCTCGCTCACTCCCTCGGAGCACCTGCTAGCTTGGAAGCTAATAGCAACCCCAACAACACCCCGCACCCAAGACCGAGAGGCCCAGGTTACGGTAACCTTGGTTGCCAGGGATCGGCTATTTGCCTTCATGTGACTGGCTATTCATCAAATGGGAGGGGGCGGAGCGTCCCGGGAGGAGGGCGGGCCGGGGGGGGGGGGGGGGGGGGGGGGGGGGGGGGGGGCAGTATATGCAGCAGAGCGAAATGAGCGTCCACCAAGACGGCTCCCAAAAGGGTAACAAATCACCCTCCTCACCCTAATCCGCCAAGGAGAGCGGGTGGCCTCGTTGGTTGCAGAGGTGCTCTGGATTTATAAAGTGAATATTTGATATATAGTAAAACTCCTCAACAACGAAACCTGCATTTGCAAAAAAATACTCCGTTGTGTAAAAAAAAAAAAAAATCCATGCATTGAAGCCTTTTCCTCTTTCTTATGTCCTCATACAAGGAAAAATCCCCCCGTTACACAATGCTAAATATTTTGTTCTGCATTTGCGTTACGCTGAAATTTCGTCTACGACCAAAACAAACCTGCAGAAAATGTCCAGCTTGGTTCACACTCGACGCGCCGGCGCGTTTTGCCACACTGTATACTCGGGGCGGCTTTTCCCTGCAGTCAGATGATATTCTCCCATCCTCTAGGTGGCAGTCAATGGACTCTACAGCATACAAACAACACTACTCTATAACAGAGGTAGAGAATCCTAGTCGATTCAAACGATCTCAACAGATTCCTCATCTCTCCCCAACGTGGTGCTCGCCAGGTGTTATTTCCGGTATTTATATCACGGTGTTCCTTTTCAGACGAATAATAAAGGTGTTTTCCCGACAATTCTCTACAAGCAATGTTTCGTAAAAAAAAAAATAAATAAAAAAAAAAAAAATAGAAAAATATCCGTTTGCAGAAAATCTGTACCGCTAAGGTACTAAAATTTGTCATACATGTCTGTGTTGGGAGTAGTCTACCGCATACTACTATGCAAAGTTGTAGCTTGGGTTGGGGGCGGGGTCTTATCGGCAATATGCCGACTGATCAATTACTGTGCTTGAATAAGTCATCAATCACCCATCGTCACATTGAGATCCGTGCAATAGCCATAATCTAGCTTGATCAAATTCATTGATCTGTATTGTAATGCATTTTTTCTCAATTATATTTTGCAAAGCCCCACATAGAAAAGAAAAACGGCCCACCCCTTGCCGCACAAACTATAAATAAGATTATCTTTACTAATTGTAAACGTATTGTAGTGCAGAGAATTATTGTCACATGCTTAGCACAAACGCTATACCTAAAACTGTCCCTGTTAATATCAATGAAAGAAAAACAACAATATAAATCAACGTTCAACAACTGTTAACGCCTTCTTTTGTGTTTATACAAGTTACAGCTTAGTCTAAAACTGAAAAAAAGCAAGTATGTACATCAAAGTGCCTGAAAGTAACACTGCTAACAATGCTAATGCTAGTCAAACACACTTTGATTTCTAAATAACTTTAATGTTTACTCGTCATAGCATATGTAGTTGAAAATACATCAAAATTATTTCAAAGGATTTATTTTTCTCACAGGGGGTATATGTGGTGCAGCTCAACAACTATAGGACAAGATATACGGTATCACTAGTGCTTGCAAAATCGCTGTTTTATTTTATTTTTTGCCATCTTGACTTGCATGGAGAAAAAAAAAAAAGCTTACTAGTGACAGGGCACTGTGACTGTTAGAAACAATGAAAAAAAAAAGAGTGATCCTTATTTATTTATTCATTTATTTGCAATAATCGTGGTACACATTTCTTGCTGTGTCAAACATGTTCCCTCAGTGGGAAAAGGCATAAAAAATGTATAACTTTTTCGACAGTTGACCGTTCCTTACGCAAAAATGCAAATAGGTCAATTTGTAAATAGCGAAGCACAAATAGTAGCGCGCGCCGTCGAACTCCTCCGATCGACTGTAGCCGGCAACGACCACACAAAAAAAATAATGCAAGTGTCAAAATTCAAACGTACGCGGCAAAAAAAAAAATTGCTGCGTAAAATACTGTATATCCGCGCACACCCCTCATCTTCCCAACCTCTATCAATTCCACGCTTTGAAGCAAAGGGAATCCCATCTACGCTACAAGGAAATATTTCACGCGGCGTATTACAACGTAATTACCCCTGATCTCGCATTTGCGATGACGGGTTTCCTCGCCGTCGGAGAATAGGGGAAGGAGTGGCGCGTATTCAGCGGGGAACACAGGCGGGCGCTAGCAGCGCCGTCGCAGGCGCAATCTCCTCGTCGTAGCACCTTAATCATCCTGGCTGGCTGCCTTGTGCATATAGGGAGATTTGTGTTTGAGCTGCTTGTGATTGTGTGTGTGTGTGTGTATGTTTTTTCACCTGGGTTGTGCACAGAGAGAGTGTGAGTGAAAAAACCCATCCCTTCAATTCCCTGGTGAAACTCTTCCACACCAATTTCCAGCCACGGGCAATCACTCACTTGGCGCACACACACACACACACACACACACAAGCATCTACATGGAGAAGCTGATGAGATCCTCCGTGGCCTCTACCATGTGACCGCCGCTCGTCATCTACTGTACGTGCACCACTATTTGAATATCACAGCCACTAGGGGGGGTGAGGCGGTGTGATCTACATATACTTAGAATACACCGGAGATCTCCAAGGACCAAGTCAGAGGAACACCCCCCCCTCCCCCCTGCTATGTTTCTCTTTGAATTTGAGAGAAACCTGTCGTTGGATTGTTGCACCATTTTGTGCAGAGGTGATACGTCATCCACTTTTAGATGTCTTTGCACCTGGATTGGGGGCACTTAACTCTGTCTCGCAAAGTAGATATTTGGTGGGTGTATACAGGAAGGATCTACCATGACTGCATAATAGAGATCGATACAATTATTAGTAGTAGAGGAGGCAGGTAACCGATATTTGGAGCCGATATTCATTTGCGGTAAGAGTGTAAAAATTGGCGTAAAATTTCATAACGCCAACACTGAACTTCATTGAAATGCCTAAAGCATGTTTATTGGAACCACGCAAAAAGAAAATAATAGCTCAAACCCGGAAAAGGAAATGGCAAAACGATGAAAATATACCTTAATACTGACACTCATGTGTGTGAAATACAATGAAATCAAACTTATGGCATTCCTGCCTGCAGACGGGTTTTGCCGGAAACGCATCATCGGCAAAACCCGTAGTACTTTAATCGGCAAAACGACAAATATATACCTAAATATCGATACGCGTATCTGTGAAATACAATAAAATGAAACGCGCGGCATTCCTGCCTGATAATTCCCCGAGGATGACGTCAGATTCCGTTCGACCAGCGCGGCAGTCTGCAAACCCAAAAACAGAAGCGCGTCATCGGCAAAAGCGGAAGTATTTCTATCGGCAAAACCTTTTACGCAAACGAAACAATAATCAACTATCGAAACACAACAATCGTTCCACAATATAGAAAGTATTTTCTTTGTATTATTTGGAACAAAAAACATCTTGTTGAATCACCCTGAAAGGCAACACGTTTACATTAATTTATTCATATCAGCTGCTCAGATTCAAAAAACAAAACAAAAAACAGGTCGATACCAATACACTTCAAATTTCCAAATATCACCCTCTATAATCAGCCTGGCCGATAATCGATAGTCGATCTCTACTGCATAATATTCAAAACAATAAACAGTGAGCCCTTGCACTTCTGGTGTATTATGATTTAAATTTTTAAAGTATTCTTCTGTGGTCGATGCTGCCAAAGTCCTGACAAAATTATTGGGAGGAGCTAAACTTAGCCCGGGTTCCTGGTGAACAGAATGGAGTCTTTTTCGCAAGTACACACACACCCTGAGCATAACTTCAGTGTTTGGGGATCATAGATAAATAGATGATGGTTTAGACCAGAGCGCCCCCCCCCCCCTTTTTTTTGTGTCCCCCTACTTGTTGCGCTGACTATAAATAAGATTATCTGTAAAAATAGCATAAAAATGTATCTGTATTTGTGTGTGTGTGTGTGTGTGTGTGTGTGTGTGTGTGTGTGTGTGTGTGTGTGTGTGTGTGTGTGTGTTTTACAAAATAAAGGGGAAAATGCAACGTGTAAAGTTTGCAAAGTGATTACACAAGGGTTCATCTGAAATTTCCGTTTCCTGTTTTTACCTTCCCGAGACGGATTGGCTGTCTTGCGTCACGTTTCCGTCGCACCAAACACGTCCTAAAGATGTCGCCCTATCACCCAATCACGCAAACAGCAGTGACTGCAATTTAATAGCGCCGCTTGTTACGCTGTCCATGTTGTTGATATGAACCGAAGCTGCTTATCGTAGTGCGTTCACATTAAAAGTCAACATTAGAAAGGGCTGGCTGCAATGTCACCCCTCCCCCCCTTACATTTATTGATCTAACCTTCTTGACGCCCGCAAACACCCCCCCCCCTTTGTCTCATACGGGGCTGGATATCATTTGAATATGATCGATCCCTACAGCACATAGAAATGTCTTTATCTTAGATTGTTGACTAAATGGATACACACACACACACACACACACACACACAGAGCATCATAACACTTTATGAAATAACCAGCACTTGTACAAGAGGGAAACATATGTGACACCCTGGGGTTAGTGTTGTCACATATATATTAGTGAAGTCTAATTTCAAAATAGTTACAAATGTCATTTATATTTGTTATGCGAACTGATGATTTACGTTGTATCATTTTGGAGAAAAAAGAAAACCGGAAGTAGTGGTGAATGCTTCCGGGTCGGGGGGGGGGCGGAAAGGAGCTTGTCTTTCTGCCGCTTCTTACGAAATCTGGGAAGGAAGCGTCTCACTTTGTCCTCCTTCATCCGTTACACCTGCTTAAACAGGTCAGTAAATGGGAGATAACTAATGACCGCTTTTGTTTTATCACTTAGTGATATGTTCTTTCTGTTGAGTTTTGTAGCGGTGAACCAACTTTTCGAACGGTATTGGCACTTAATTGAACATTCGTTTCATGCCTTACTAGCGTCGTCGTATGCGACGTCCATTTTGTTTCCTTCGACGCGCTCCGATAAACTACATGTGAAATGTCGTTCTTTTTCCGTTGCAACATAACAAAATTGATCTACATTTCTGCCCGTTGAGAATAGATGATGTAGAATACCAAATTAGAAGACAGTTGATGTCATTGTGTACATTTGTAAAAAGAATATTTCGACAATATGTAAATATAATGTTGTTACAGGCTATTGTGAAAGAAGAAGTTTGTAAAAGGGAAATGGTCATTGATTAATACGAAGACAGCTTTACTGATTTGAATGAAAAGACAGAAATGTTTATAAGTTAAGTTTTGTGTATGTGTTGCGTTTAATAAACGCTCAGAAAAAATCTGGGAAGGGATCAGCTCACGTTGTCCTCTTTTATCCGTCACTCCTGCCTAAACAGGTAAAAATTTAATTGTTGCTGTTGCCCACTCCGCTAGACCAGTAACACATAGTTATTATTTGGGGCAAAACAACATTTTTGTGATATAATTTACTAATTTAGGACATTGGCAGAGGCTCATTGCCCTGGCTTTATTTAACATGAAGCCTGATAATTGATCATTTATTATATGCTAAATTTGTTGAACATGAAATGGGACCACTTAATATCAAAAGCAGTTCTTCAAATATATTTCCCCTCATAGTGGAATCTTGCTTCACTTTATATCTACCGATGTAGAACTCCTCTACAATGAAATCATATTTTCAGTCAGAAATGTTTCTCAGCAGGGGACTCTTCACTATAGCAAATCTATGTCCCGGGCGTAAACATAAAAAAACATGTTCCGCAATCTAAAATCAGACTAAAGTTAAAATAAAAACCATCCTACGTTTAAAAAAAAGAAGGGGGGGGTGCGCTCTAAAAACTACATCATCCTTCTCACTATGTATGTAATATCAACAGCGGCCAGAGGCGGCGCCCAAAAAGCAAAGATCAAGCACAAACGTATGAACTGTTAAATTAAACCACCTCCAAAACATTATTTCGGGTGCAGCCCACACGGCCCGGTACCAGTTGATCCACAGACCGGAGGCTGGGGACCACTGCCGTAAACTACTCCTGCGTTGAGGAGAGATGAGGAGTATGTTGAAAAAAACGCTTGGAAGAAACGAGAGCGTTTAAATCAACTAGGATTTATGGAGTTGTGTTGTTTGTACGTTGTAGAGTCCATTTACTGCCACCTATAGGACATTCTCAGAATTCGAATGAAATTCTGTTGTAAGGAAAGGAAAGGAAATTCCTTACTAGAGGATACTTTCTTTACTGCAGTATGCAGTGCAGTGCTGTCCCATGAAAAGATGTTAGGGGTGTTTACACTTTTTGCAATATATTTTCTCTTTTAAAGCTGCCTACAGTCCAGTCCACATTTTTTTGCTTTTTTTTTTACCAGTCCTGCTGGGCAGTTGTCTTCAGCTAACGCTGGTGAGCGGGTGTGACCATAATGGAGGATTTATCTGGGCTCTTCACACCACTCAAGTGCCCAGTAGGTGCCTCTAGGCCACCTCCGCCTCTGCGTACCTCACATTCGCTCCTCCTCCTGCTCTTCCGATTCTCTTCCTCCATCTGTGAAGGAAACAAGCCTCCTGAGAGAGGGCAAGATTTGCAGAGGCGGAAGTTCCTCAAAGAGGGATGGAAAAGGTTGAGCGGGTCGTTAGAAGGTGTGCAGTGGTAAAGGAAGTCAGAGGCGGCCATGGTGAAAGATCACACATTGGTTCATATTTTTGTGTGTTTACTAGAACACAGACTAGCATACCCAATCTGCATTCACCATTCATTTTGTGTTTTATTGGCAAGAATTTTACCAATTTGTATATTTTTTTTTTAAGTTTCAGGCACTTTAATGCACTTGATTACTAAACTTTCCGCATTAGGCACACCTAAAAGCCTCAATTTTTTTTAAAAAGCTGATGGTGCGCCTTATAATCAGGTGCGCCTTATATACGGACCAATATTGAGATTAGGATCGGTAGATGGGGAATAAACTGATAAAGTAAGCTTTACCCGTTTCTTTCGTGTGTTTACGAATGAACAAGGTTGGTCATATTGACATTGTGTTATTATGCTATTGAGAGTTATTATTATATATATTATTGTTAGGACTTTGAGTATTACTATATTGTGATTGAAAAAGTTTGAAAATATGTCATTACTTGGGGGTGCGCTTTATAATCCCGTGTGCCTTATAGTGCGGAAAATATGGTATTTTTTCTGTTTTAGTCCAAGCTGTAACGTGGATAAACACTGGGGGAAAAAAAATAACAGTTTTTGAAAGTTGATTTATATTGCATTTCTTTAGTGTGGCGAGAACCCACGCAGGCTCGGGGAGAACATGCAAACTCCACACAGGAAGGTTGGAGCCAAGTGTGTAGTAGGTTATACAATTTTTTTTCTCACTTTTATCAAATAGATGCTGTTTATAAAAGCCCTCCAGATGGTGCATATGGGGTTTTGTGTGATTTTGTCGTTTGCATCTTCTCCCCGAGCCCACGTGGGTTATCGCTCTGGCTTCCTCCCACATTCCAAAAACATGCATGTCATGTTTATTGAACACTCCAAATTGTCCTTAGGTGTGATTGGATGACTAAGTGGTTGTTGGTCACTGTGTGTCCTGCGATTGGCTGGAAACCAGTCCAGGGTGTCCCCCATCTACTGCGCAAAAACTGCTGGGATAGGCACCAGCAAGCCAGCAAGTGAGCATAATAGTCACTTTTTCACTTCATTTTCTTGTTTTACCAATTGAAAACGGCAGGTGAAATGATACAACGGATTTCTGCCGCGGTTCTGTCATATTTACTTGTGATAAATCACAATCCTAACAGTCCGTAAGGGTTAATACTGGTTAGCGGAGGAACGTAGGTGGACATGTATTTACATAACAGCTCTGCATTAACAAGCTCGTCGCCATATATCCAGTAAAAGGGAGTCGCATCATTAACTGCCGTAGACTTTCCTCTTAGTGTGTTTTGTTTCCATGCTTACCTTCCATTCGGCTTGTCCAGTTCATGTCCATGGGTGGTGGGGAGCCGCGGCGGGTTACGCTTGTATACATCCCTCATGCAAATTTCTGTGCGAGCTTGTTTGTGGAGGGGAGACCTGGGAGGCTGGCGTTGGTGTGTGGGAGGGTGCGGGTAGGGGTTAGCATCGGTGGTTGCGGTGACAGAAATTGAGGGGGACGGGGTGGCAGCTGCAGGCTGCTCGGTGCACTGTCAGAGCGGAATGATTAATGAATGGCGGCCCCAGCTGAGCCTAACCTTTGGAGAACCGCGCAGGACATCTGCAGAACTGTCAGCGCTCTGACAAGGACAGAGCTGAACAACCAATTATTTCGCCATCACTAAGGTGGGCTGTCAGCTTAATCCTAGCCATTCACTTAGGCAAGGACAGGCAAATTTCTCCTTTACATACACACACACACACACACACACACACACACACACAAGCGCACAGAGCGAACAGGACCACGGCCCTTGTGGACACACACGCACACAAGCGAACAAACAGACCCGCGCACGCATACACATGCGCGCTAAATGCTATTAACCCCTTCCTTGCCAGGCTCCGTGCGGGCAAAGGCGGGCGTGTACCAGAGGTTTAATGATGACAAAACTGGGGCGACTGGTGCCGGCCAGAGGCTGGACGGCGGACATGGGTGGGGCCGCCGGCTTGGGGGAGGGACGCTACGTCTGCTATATGTCAAGAGGGAGGGGGAGGACGAGAGGGAGGGGCAGGGTGTGTGCCTGTCCGCGGGTTTGTATGCTTCATGCAGCCATAGGCTAATATTGAGCCTTTTAGCTTGCAATGCATTTTTTATATATGCAGTTCATGTTGTGTGTGTATATATATATATATATATATATATATATATATATATATATACACACACACACACACACAAACATACAGCGTGCAGTATATGTACAGTGATCCCTCAATTTTCGTGAATAATTAAATAAAATAAGTGAAAACCTCAAGAGGGGGAAGAAAAAAAATCATTTTAAAAAAGTCTTCGTACTACTTAAAAAATTATCTGGACACCTTACCAGTGGTAATATTAATTTGCTTATACCAGGCTGGGGACGATATCAGAATCTCAAGGTATGATAACCTTGGGCAAAGATATCGCAGTCAGGGAGTATTGAAAATACAGCTCTAAAATAGATGATTTTAAAATCTTTTTTTTTTTTGGTACCCATTTTTCAAGATTTGAACTGTTTTATTTTTGAACAATATATGTAATATGGCATTTGTTACAATAGCAAACATTTATCATGCGCAACAATATTAAAAAAAATATATAAATGCACAATATTTTGAAAAATGATGGAGTAGAAATTAACTTCCGTCGCGTGATCGTAGTTTATTACAAGTCAGTCATTTAATTACTATTTGTATTAATTAATAGCACAATGTGTATTCTGTCATTTCATGTCGACGAGGGTTTGCTTTTGTACCATAAAACGCTCTGTAAAAGTAGCATAAATATGTTAGCCACGTTAGCTGCGCTAGTTAGCGTGGTAGCTAACATGCAGTTGTATTGAAGCTGACCAACCTGGAAGTGGACGTGATTGGCTGAGGCAGCCAAAGAATATGAATCCTACGGAGAGGAGCCTCGACACTGCAGGCTGAAAATTGCGTGTATGATTTAGAGCGCTTTTCATTACGGATTTAAATAAACAACTTTCAAAATCGCTATAACCATTAGTTATCCGCCCATGGCTAGCTTATACACACACAAATGCTATTAACAGAAAGCTGCGGACTATGTTTCAAAAACGCATGTGAACGTGGTTATCAAAATATCGTATTTGATCATCTGATTCTCAATGCTTTAATTTTTTTGTTCTTCGGTCAGGCCAGATGAATGGCCTGTATTGTACACGATAAAGCTTTTTTCCCTCCCCCATTAAGCAGGTTGCTTTGATAACAGTGCAATAATGGGGACTTTGCTTGTGCGTCTCTGTGCTCGTGTGTTTGCATTTTGTATGTGTGTCGCATGGAGTGCGGCGCTTTGCAGAATTGGGTGCTGATGGCGAGTATGAGTGACTGATTGGGTTTTGATTGAGGCGTCCCTGCGACGATAAGAGATGGAGCGCACCGGGGAAGCCCATTGACAGGCTGCTGATGAAGCCCGAGTCGAGGCAGGAGAGAAGGCAGGGAGAGAGAGGCAGACTAAATCCAGGACGCTGGAGGAAATTAATAACAGGATAAGAATCAATTAAGTCAATTGACCCGACATGCGTGTTTATAGACGAGCAGGTTGCGTTTTGTCTGCGTTTTTTTTTTTACCCCTGAAAATCATACACCTGCCAAACAAAAGTCAATAACCAAAGCGATATGCAAGTCATGCATTTTCCATCAAAAAAGGCTAATGCGTCACTCCGGAGAACGTCAAGCAAGTAACTGGAAATTTCAATAGAACTGCTGTTGCAGTTCTCGAGATCAGTCTGGAGACCACTTTTTTCGGAACCCGCCTTCTCGGAATCTTTTTACTCAGTCTTGTTGGTCTCGGACAGAGAGGACCCCGGGGTTCATTTGACTTTTTCAAAAACATTGAAGCAGATTTTTTTAACAGAAAGATATAGGCTACTTTCGTTATGTTTTGTGTGTATTTTTTGTTTGTTTTTGTTTTAAAAACAGTACATGGCATACAATCATGATCTTGTCTCAGTATTGACCTCCAAAAGTCTTGGTCTTGTCTCTGCATTAGTACTATTAGTCTTGATAATGTCTCATATTTCACAGGGTCTTGACTACACCACCAGTGCAACCAAGACTACGAATCATCTAAAAATGGTGAACGACAGGTTTGTTTGACTGGTATGTGGTAGGTGAAGTGAAAATAGCATAACACCTGTTATACAGTAAGTTTTGTGTTTAATGGCGTATCATCAAACTTTGGCATTGGCATGTTGTTGTTCTATCATGTATACCCAGTTCAAACTTGGTTTTTGCCAGGTGACTTTCCTGGTTGGGACACCAGAAAATAAACATAAACATGAATGTGGAATCCCGTGCACGCCTGCGAAATTGTGTCCACTTTTTTTGCCACGATAAAACATCCCCAAAAATGTTGAAAGTGCCGATTAGAGTTGGATCTATTTTATATACCGATACGCCAACACAAGTACTCGGCACACTCCGTTTGTCTTCGTTAGAAGAGTTGTAGTAAAACGAGCTGTCTCTGACTGGCTGTGTGTTTTCAGAAGTAGGTTAGTAGATCAGCAAAGGAGAGAAACAATAAGACAGAGGTGGGTAAAAAAAAAAAAAAGGTACAGGCGAATAATTTTCATTGTGCCCCCTGCTGTGAATCTCTTTATGCCACATGGATGAGTTTGGCTCCGTGGTTTTTTTTCCCCCTTGTGTCTACAGTAAGGAAAAGTAAAGACAAATCATCTTTTTCTAATGTTTCCCTGCTACCATAATTCCTCCGACTCCCTATGATGAACTACATAATTGTCTCTCTTCAGTCTCCTGCCCTGGGTTGATTTAGGAGCCAAATGGCAGCCCATTAGCATGTGAGAGTGACTGCGAGGCCAACGGGGGTTTTTAGCGGTCCCGCCGTGAGAGGGCTTTCTCCACACGTCTTCTATGATTCTCCATCGGCATCAGAAGCGGAGCATCAAAGGCGATGACTAACT
Organism: Hippichthys cyanospilos; assembly: GCF_059441005.1. Taxonomy (NCBI): domain Eukaryota; kingdom Metazoa; phylum Chordata; class Actinopteri; order Syngnathiformes; family Syngnathidae; genus Hippichthys; species Hippichthys cyanospilos. The sequence continues at coordinate 20,858,547 of NC_142371.1, forward strand.
ATCCTCGCCCTCTGTCTCCTTTTGGCCTCCGGGTCCAGGGTGTAATTTGCTTTTGCTCTTTTTTTTTTTTCTTCTGCTGTCTCTCTCTTGGTCTCCCTGCCCGGCTCGTGACGGAGGGGAGGGTGGCTGACAAGGTCAAAATGAATCTTTTGCTTCCTAAAGACGATTATTTCGCAACATGTCGCGCGCCGAGGAACAGCGGGCGCCGCGGGGAACCCTGTGGGCCACATGTCTTAAAACGGAGGGAGGACAAAGACACCTTAGACCCATCAGAAACACTCAGTTTGTCGCGAGAGTGAAATGTATACCTTGTCTTCCATTCAAGAGACAGTGGGGTTTTGAGTTAGGCTGAAGATAAGGTGTGTTTGGAATCAAGCTTGAGAGGTGGGTCAGGATTTGACGATGGAATCAACGTCAGGTAGGAGTCTGGATGCAAAATGGAGTTAGCCTAGGACATGAAGGATGGCCTTCATCCTTAGTGGACGAAGTGACTTGTGTCGAGAAGTCCATGAATTTCCTCCCAACTTAGAATTGTATCACAAGAAGAAAATAATCAGATAAACTACACTAAAGCAACTGATTTATGTAGGTGCCACTCAGCTCCCTGCTCTCCTTTATGTTTGTCTCAAAAATTGTTTTGGCATCCATGTGGCACATGTGAGATCTTTTCCAGGCTTATACTACGGCCCTCATTGGGGACATGGTCTGAGTCTTGTATTTTCTTCCTCCCCTTATCCCGCCTTTTTTTCTTTTCTCATCTAAGACAATGGGTGTTTTTTTGTGAGTCACAACTTTGTTTGTTTCTTAGATGGTTTGAGCCTGTGAAATTTTGTGATGACAATGAAAAAAAACCTTGTAACATTGGACCAGAGTTTATTCTGAACTTCTTGTAAGTGAGAATGGATACTCTGGTGCTGCCCATCTTGGTACGCAACTTCAAAATAATTTTCACAAAAGTGTTGGACAACTGAGGCTACACGGTCAATCGTTTGTCGGGATTGTAACACGTACTCATTCTCTTTGGTGCAGGAGACATTGTCGTGGACCCATGGCCAGGTCGGCCTGTTAAATTGTTTCCGGTCCTCTGCCGCCCCCTTTTGGGTGGAGGGTTCAAATCTAGCCACCTCAGCAATACATTGGAGGTCCCCAACGGGGGACGTCAGCCGACTGATATGTGTATTCGAGTTTGGGAATGAAACAATGTGCTGTGGGGACGCTCTCCTTCACTTCTCGGTGTTATGCTGTCTATCCCTTTTATTGTCACAGTAGGCAGGCCCCCCCGGCGGGGGGCAGATCACAATGCCCAACTGATCTTATTATAGGTCAAGAGTGAAGAAGAAGCAACCAATCTATATATTTCCTGAGAAAATTAATAGATTCATTATCATATATAAAAATACATAAATCCCTTCAATGTCTTGCGTGAACGTTCGAGTGTGTTAAGAAAATGCAGTACATGTGTAACAACACAAGAAATAAATGCCAAAATATATTGTCCAAAACATGTTTATTAAACAAAAACTGTAGTATTAAAAACCTGTACTGTGTATGAACAAGAAAACATGGCCCAAAAGATGTACTATTTATAAAATAATGCCATTACAATACAGTACTGTACTTAACTTCAGTGTTATACTCCGTACTTTAATGTTGAGTTTTGACCGTCTTGGGGGGGGTATTTTGAATTGTTATGTTTGCTTCATTTCTTGCTTTATAAAAATGTTTGCCTGCATATCATACAGTTGTGTTGCTAATTGCAAGTAATTTTCCCGTTGATCGTCGCTGATCTCTGCTGATTCTTGTGCTTCGAGCCACAACCGAATTTCCTCTGGGAAAGTAAATTGCCAGAATGCTAGAATGAATTCCTTGTTTTTCAAAGTCTCGTAGATTAGAGGGTTCCAGTTACCGGAAGTTCATTTGCAAAGAATCGATCGTTAGTGTAATTTAATGCATACAACTGACAGGGATTTCCGTTTGACAGAAGTCCGTAGTTGGGAATACTTTTGTATTTGTTTTGTATCATAACGCGCCTTCGCAATTAAGGTTATAGCACGCATCAACTAATGAGAGTCTTGAGTCACCGCCTCAGTGAAGAATTCACGGCATGTCCAAGTTGAAGGCCCTCAAAAAGACCTAGTTCAGGCTTGATGGAAAAGGGTTTGGCCTTGGGTAGGAGGGGGTGAGGGATTGCACAACCTGGTTTTGTAAGTTTGAGTTATTTCACTTATTAAGCAAAAGTACAGTGATTTGGCCCCAAGAGTATGTCTGGGGGCTTCTCCAAGTGAAGTTGAGTCGCCCTTCTTTATCTTTGCCCCCTCCCCCCCGCCCGACTTTTCTTTAAGCCCTAGTACTTCATATTCAGCAGCCTGGGGCTTGAGTCTATCTTGTCTCCTCCCTCTTTTCAATTAATTCTCTTAGAGCGGCGACACACAATATACTCGACGCGGTTCCAAAATGGAACTTGAGCAGTGTATGCGCTGTGGCATTTGGCGCGAGGCGGGGGCTGTGGGGGCCCTAGTGCGAAACAAACTAACAAGCCTGCCGTGCCGTGCGACGAACAAACGCAGCTGTTTGAGTCACAACGCATCTAATACACATTTCATCACTTCTTAAACAAGCCATCAGCAAGTCTAATGCTCCCGGATGGAGAGCAGAGCTGTGATACATGTGCCTTCAAAGCTCTTTCTTAAACATCAGCACTTAGTACTCACTCCCACCATGTCCCCTACCGCACCCTGAACCCATGCATTCAGTAAGCAGCGCTGATCAGTCACATTTCGAATTTTTCGCCACTCAGAGCTTCCATTCATGACACCCGTCACCAATCTCTTATTGACGCAGAGCATAGCTGCTGCCCATTCGGTTCCTGGCACCTTAAATGAATGGCAAAAATGGCAACATATGTACGTATGCATCACAGGTGAGTAGACCACTTTTTGTGACATTTTCGGATTGAGAAAATGCAGAAAAAGTGTCGCTCAAGTGAGGCCCGTCGTATTCACCCCTGCGTGTCAGGCTCAAGGCTTAAGACTTACTCTCTCATGACATCTTACCATTTTAAACCTTATTTGGTTTGCAAAAGTGAAACTAAGCTCTTTTTCTAAAACTCTACCTCCTTGTGTTGAATTTTTGGATGGCAAAGTACTAGACTAAGATAAGGCGGGGTATAACATTTGGGGATTTCGAGAGGGATGTGCAAGGGAGGTCACAGGGGAAGAGATGGAAGCAACAGCCAGGGCGCTAAGGGGTGGAGGGTTTTTTTTCGGTGAGTGGGCCGAGGCTGCGAAGATACTCCACGGAGTCACTCCAGAGAGATTTAAAGGGAAACTTCTCTACTGTGACCGACGGGCCACAATCCCATGGTGCCCGGCAATCTCATTTGCCTACCTCACTTGGCTCCAGAGTAGTCCTCAGAAAGTAGGCATGAGATGATGGGAGGTCATGATATGAGGACAGACTGTCCATACATTATTGACTTTCTTGGTTTTCACGGTTTGTCTCACACTTGGAGAGGTTGTGTGAAGGTCACGAACACTTTGGGCCCAGAGCCAACTCCCTAAAACCGTGAGGCAAACATCAAACCCTTCACCATCCTGGCTATATTCCTGCCAAATGTACGTCTAGAAATATAACCAGAACGCCAAATGTTCGAGCAACTATACCCCTTGGCCTTAGTCTTGTCACAAGGACGTTTTTTTCTTCTTTTTTTTTAAGGAGAGCTGGGCCCTGAGATAAATGACAGACCTGTGCCCATCGGAGGACTGACGGATGAGCGCAGCCGGGCTGTTTAAATGTGTCTTAGCAAACACCGTTAGGCCCGTGTAAACAGCACTCCATTGATTAGCCACTATTCATGATCAGCACGTCTCGGGCTGCACTGGATTAGTCAACATACCAACCCCCTCCTATGTTTGCGCCGACCAGGCCAATTTCAATGCCAAGGCCTCATCGGAACACCGATCACGCTCGAGGGCGAAAGGGAACCGAGGTGCTCGCGCAGAAATATTGAACCGTCAAACTCAGCGAGCGGCATCCTTAAGCCTCTCCGCAAACTATTTTAACAAGTTTGCCGTGATGCAATGTTGTTTATCTCTTCTGACAAGTCTGACATGATGTCACACCGCGAGCACATACCTGGTGTTGTTAATAGCCTCCTCGGACTACACCGACTGGCTAGTCGGTGGGTACAGGAAAGAGTCCGAGAGTGACAGTCATAGGGATGGAGAATGAGGGGTTTCCACGCATGGAGTGCAGCTTCATCGTGGCCTCCCATTTTCGCTATTACACGATATACGTCCCCCTCAAGCTCCAAACAGCAACACCACCTCCTTTTGCATGGTAATTATTTTCCAGCCCAAAGGTAGCTGCAGGCAACGTCAGCCACTGCGTCAGGGCCCAGCGCATTAACTGGCCGCTGCATTATTTATTTGTGCACGAGCAGCCGAATGGATACCCCAAATCCATTGAGACTTGGGGCAAGGAGAAGGGGAGGGGGTTGCATCGCTCCTCTCAATGTCATTGTTCAAGGCAGTTGTGGCACCCCCAGAATGCCTCACCGGCGTGTGGCTCAAGGGCAAAACGGCATGAGACGCTTAGCGTGGGTGTCCTCGTTAGGTGCGTAATGCATTCTGAAAAGTGGGTCAGAGGTCTCGTAACCGGCCCTCGTTTTATGCGAGCGGAAAGTGTTCAGGGTCTTCAGGATGACCATCTAAAAGGTCCTGCAGGACAGCGCCGAGTGCCAGGTAAAATGGAGGGTCATGTAGTTCAAATTGCCTTAAGGCTCTCTGTGTACTTGACGGCCACATGCAGACAATCCGCCCTTGGGTGCTCTGGGTAAAATAGCCCTTCGCCTCGACTCCATCTTCTGTGTCAATAAAGGGTTACTCCACCCAAATACCAGTTGGCTTGACCAGGCCAAAATGTGTCAGAAAATGCGGCATGGCTCAGCGGTTGTGATGTTTGGGGAGCTAATACCCCAGCGTGCCCCCACTCTATCCCCCGACTGGCTGGTTCTGTCGGACATGAAACCACCCTGACCTGTCAGCCCTGCACCATCGCATGGTAGCGCCTGCGATGACAGCCCGACCAGTGTCCCTGTCACGGCTTCTCACACACACCAACCCGCCGTGTGTGTGTCCGCTACAGCAATAACTACCACGCATCCCCCTCCCAATCTTGCTCCACCCAGCCTCCCCTTGTTCCTTGCCGTGTCCCCGCTTGCCAGCCGGCTCGTCCGCGTGAGATGCTCAGATGGCCTCGTGACATGACAGCGACATGGTATCGATGCTTGGCGGAGCACCTGCAAGGCCGAACGCGTCAGGCTGGATCTGCAATGGAAAAGATCCAGTACTTGAGTTGTCCATGACAGATGTACTTTTAGTTTCACAATGTTTCATAAAAAACACCAAGAAACAAAAATCCTCACGGCTTGTTTTGTTAACGCCTTAATATTGGCCACCTGCCAAATATTGTACCATATTTTTGGGATTATAAAACACGTAAAATCCTAAAACCATTGACGGTGTACTTTAAATTCAGAGCACCTTATGTATGGTTGAGTACCAACTTCGATTTGTCATCTCCAATGCAAATGCTTTTCTTCTGCTACATTTCCGTTCTCGTTTATTGGCTAGTAAGTGTTTCTCATACCGTACTAAAACTACTTCCTTGTCTACGAATCATGGTAAATATAGAATCAGGCTGTCGTTGACTTGAGAGGGGTAAACAACACAGCAATAATCTACGAAATACCAGAACTGAAGAAAATGTTTTGCCAATGGCGAGTGTATTTACCTTTAAACTATTTCATTAGGGGTGGGAATTTTTCTTCAGTATTTGATTCGAGTCCGGTTCTTGAGTCTACGTTTTGATTCAGAATCTATTTTAGATTCAAACTGATTCTATTTGATTCAATAAAAAAATGTTTTATACTTCTATCGTCCCCCGCCTTACGTTTTTTTCACCTTACGACCTGGCCCGTGACATTTTTTGTGCCCTCTTTACGCCATTTCTTTCGCCTTACGACACATCCAATATGGCAGTCTGTGTGCGCGACACATCCAACATGGTGGCCAGTGTGCATTTATACATCCATACGTCTGTCGCCGCTTACTTCACAACAATGCTGGTCTGCTATTGGTCAGCGTCACGACTCCCTAAGATACTGGTCTACTATTGGTCGGCGCCGGGGTCACAAAGATGGCTGCCTAAAGACTTGATCTCGTGTGAGAGTGCTTTCAATATGGTATTTATTGCGCGTTGAAGTGCTTAATTCAAACTTTAATTGGTTAGCCATGGGTCTCAAAATTACTAGCGATGTTAAAGACAGACGTAAGAAGCCGATATAAATGGAAACAAGGCTGAAAATATTCAAGAAATACAAAAAAGTTTAAGCTAGCCTAGCTTAGTCTCGGCTACCACCGCGATGAAATACGGCCATAATAAGGTCATCACGTTGCCCAATGGTAAATAAATCCTCTGTATTTATTTACGATGTTATTTAATTGTACGCATATATATATGTACGTGGCACTTTGTATTCTATTTTGATACCAATTTTTAATATGTATATAAAAGTTTGATGTTTTTACCTAGGATTTTACATGCATAAGCTATTTACAACAGGTTTGGATTGTTTGTGTTACGATCCCAACCGCGGAACGGATTCATCTCGTAAACCCGGGGGATCACTGTACTTTATTGCAAGACATAACAACAAATGTAGCCCTGATTATTACTAATTTTGGACATATTTAACTGGAAAAATCCACTGTTTTTCATAGAGATGATTTGCCGAACAGGCTCCTTTCAAAATAGCTACACCAGCTTGCTGCAATCCAGAATTCAACGTGAATTCCTGGGTTGCTGTTTCGACTTTGAAAGTCAAAAGCAGTTACAGTGTTTAAATGTCAACGAATGACAAAACAATCTAAAAAGAGGACAGATAAACCAAGTGCCAGTGATAGAGACAGTTCCAGTTTGCCTTGACACTCTCCCTAATGGGAGCTGACGCCACTGGAGCGATCCGGATAGCCGATGGGACGGCCAGAGTGGCGCATCGCAGGCATCCTATCTACCAATTATTTTTATGACTTTTTTTTTTTTTCCTAGTCCTGCCTGCTTTCTCACAGTTAGACAGGACTAAGAACGACTGAAGAAAAAGCAGAGGACCACTGAAAAATGTACCTGAAGGGTTTTTTGAACTGGCAAGATGGCGTCCTGTCACATGTGAGGAGGTTCACCCCAGGGTGTTTATATACACGTTTTAACAGTATTCTTTTTACACAAGTGCATGATGTCACAACAAAAACTGTCAACATGTGAAGGCCTACTACTATTATGTTCCATTTACAAATGTGTAATGCATGCAAGCCAACAGCAGTCTTTATAATAAAACAAACAGCAAACATTGTACAGGTGTCGAACTCCAGTCCTCGAGGGCCGATATCCTGCATGTTTTCAAACCTTTTCCCTCAAAAACACCTGATTCAAATGATTGGGATTATTTTGAAGCTCCTGCAGAGCTTGCTAATGAGCTAATCATTTGAATCAGGTGTGTTGGCGAAAGAAAACCGGAAAACATGCAGGATGCCGGCCCTCGAGGACTGGAGTTCGACACCTATGCGTAAAATAATAATCTTAAGTTCAACAGTTTCGCTTTTACAGTTGAGAGACTCAGAAAGTGACAACGCAATTCTGATTTTATTCTCAGAATTTTCTCTTTTAACCCTTGAGGGTTTATCTCACAAATTATGGAAATTCATGTTTTTTTTTTTTTGTTTTTTTTTTTTTTTACATCATAAAAGGGTCAAAGGGAAAAAAATAAGGAGTGGTAATTTCCAACAGATGATTAAAACGTATAAAATGTCAAAATGCAACGATTTTGATATTTCTAATGTGATTGCAGCTGGACGTGCGAGATTTTGTGGACAAAGGTAATTATTGTCCAAATTTTGGACCATATAAAACCTTTATATTTACAATTTTCGAGATGCATTTTCATAGGATTTATTGCATTGATTTTCCTGCAAATTTTGCAACATTCTGTTGAGTGGCGTGAGGAAACAGAAAATTCTTTTTTGACTTGTGTTTTACCTCGAGACAGTAGGTGGCGGTAAAGAGTTTTCATCATCACACAGACTACAAAAACAGACCATACCGTTTTTTTAATTTATTGTGGGTGTTAAGAAAGTTAAGATACATATCTATGAATGGAACTGACGCCGCTAAATTATTTAAAGTGGTTGAATGAAAAAAAAATCCCAAATAACTTTGTTACGCCTTTAAAAGCATTTACAACATTAGGGGAAAAATGCAATGTGTGTAGTTTGCGAAGTGTTTGTTTGGGGACCCCTGGATTCGAGTGATAACGTAAATCTTCGGTTTATGATTGCGTCACGCAAATGCGGAGCCGGAGAATTTGGCAAATCACTTTAGTTCGAGTTTTAGAGACCTTCAGATAAAGCAGATAGGACAAACCGCAAACGTTTATGGTTACGTTTAGTCTGTGCCAAAGAAAATATGTAATGAAAGGTTTTGGGAACGCTAAGTAATTACACGTCAATCAATCACATTTGGTGTCACATGACAACCACTCGTTTCCAACCGTGTCAGTGCTCATCTAAACGGCGATTGACAGCCCATAATTTTCCTCCAACAAACGCTGTTATCGCTCATCCTGTTTAGACGTCGCTCGCCTCGACGATCATCGAGGGAACTCCGAGAGCTCCGTTTTCTGTCATTTGAAATCAAGCGGTGAAGTTGAAAGAACTTTCCTGCAAAAGCTCTTCTTTTGCTTCTGTTCTACTTCCTCAGCACTTAGTGCAAAAAAAGAAGTAAATACGCAGGGAAACTGTAATGAGTCTCATTGTATCACATTTTTTCTTCTTCTACGAATTGCCCAAAGGGAAACGCCCCGCCTCTGAATATGCAGCTTCAGCACTCAGTTTTGCTGCAAGTTTAAAAATAAGATTACAGAAAAGAAGTATACTCCAGTTTTAGCCATTTTGTGTCCAAAAAAAAAACCAGTCCAGTCAGACGGTAACCTGGCTAACCGCTATGCTAACTGCCCATGAGTCTCAATCCTGAGAGCCTTTCCTGCACTCTTGCATTCTCTTCAGCAATCGTCGCTCCCCTTTTCTTCTCTTTAATTACAGTAAGTACAGCGGACCCCCGGGCTTGTTTGAACAGATCAACCTAGCGAAGGAACCAAGAAAATGCTAATTAGCCTCCTAATGTTGCTGACCATGCGGTTCCCCTCCCTCGGCACTGCTGAGTTGTATTGACAAAAAAAAAAAAAAAGGACAATAGGAATCTGTATTCAAATGATGAGCTCAGCCAGTGTGGGAAGACTATGCAAAAGACTTGAACTAGCTTGGTTTTTAATTAGCCATTTTCACGCTGTGCGATATGACTCATAGAACATGTGAAAATAGGACGTAAAATCCTCGTTTGTCTGGTTTTCTAGTTTTTGTGATTATAGTGACTTTGCCAAAACAACAAATGTAATAATGCCCCTTTTGGTGCTGTAGCGACACAGCAAACAAAAGTATCGGAGCAGTTAGGCCAACTGCTTTATTTTGTCAGTAGAATTGAACCCTCCTGTATTGTGAGTCATTTGAATGTTACAGCAATTGTTGATTTTTTTTTTTTTTGGACAAGACCTCAGCTTGGCTATCCAATAAAATGGTAGTTTTGCACATTCCTGTTAGTGCATATGAAAATTCATGACAATTTTCTTCGTTAAGAGATATCTAATTAGCTAAACTCTAGCTAGCTAATTAAATAACTAGCTAGCTTTATAATTGTCTGATAGAAGTGCCAATCCCCCCCTTGAAGACACTTTTGAGGGTCTTGCAGGTCACTATGAGGTCTTCTATAGGACGCACGATTGGCTACCGGCGCAACCGTCGACCAATGAGGGCAGGAGTTGTGTTCTACTCCCGCCCCAACTCCCGCTTGTTATTCACGCCTGGACGCTCTCATTCGTAAAACACGCAGGCTGCTCTTGCTCTTCCAAGACAGAGGAGCAAAGACCTTGACCGGACCGTGGGAAATCTCTTATCTAGATTTCTTTTATAGAAAAATGGTATTTCCAGTGTAAACTCTCATCGTTATCAAGTTTGATCATGTACAAATTCGACTTCAATTCGACTTCCGGGCGCCGCTAATATGACTGCGGCTGCCGGGAGACTTCAAATAAGTAAATATGTGTACTGCAGTAATATTTGTCTTTAATAATATATATAGTATGTAAACTTTTCACTTTTCCAAAAAAAAAGAATCCCCCCCAAATGGTTTTTAATTTTTTTATTTTTTTTTAAATGTGAAAAGTGGGGGCGCTACTTTTTGGTTTTCAGTTACTGCGGGAGGGCTCCCGCGGTCCCCATTAACCATGATAAACGAGGGATCACTGTGTACCACAATACAATTCGAAGACCCAATACCCAGACCTTTTATTTATTTATGTATATATCTATAAATGTGTGTGTGTGTGTGTGTGTGTGTGTGGTTGTCTTATCCATGGCAACCAGGTCAAAATGGCTGTTTGAATGTTAAAGGATGCCTTAGTGAGTTGCATCAGTCTTGATGACAAAACATAGCCGTTAGTCAGCAGACCAGGATCTATGAGGTTGCGGCATTTGGTCCAGATCCAAAACGGGGGCTTTGGCAAGAGTCTTTTCTCTTTGTAGATGTCATTCCCGTTGCTTTTTTCCCACAGATTAATTGCTGCCTAATTCTCACGGCTGTTCCTTTTTTGTGCGTGTTCTCAAGCATTTCCTGTTCATTTGAATGTCCGCTGCCATGAAGCGACCAATCCTGGTGCTGCAGCTGGCAAGGGGACCGCCACAACTACTCCCCTGACCCCCGCCCCTTCGCTTCCAAACAGAGTCCGACCACTATGAATACTAATGCGGAAGCCAGCAGGGACACAGAGTAGGAGAGCGAGGAAAAGGAAGTGAAATAGTGGAGCCTTTGGAAATTTGAGCATGAAGTGTGTGTGTATGTGGGTGGGTGGGGAGGGCGGCGCGGGGGGGATTTGGAAGGGGGGGCTCCCCGGGAGATTTCATCAACCTCACCTACTAAGTCATACACACACAGTGCCCCACGAAACGTCCCCTTTGCCCTTCCTTCACACTTAACCATGCAGGCTTCATATTTTGTGAGAGGTCTGCTGAAAACCTAGAGGAAGGTGGATCCAGGTTGTGTGGAAGGGGGGCGGGGGGGGGGTGTCAATCACTTCGTCAGGTGGGCTTGGGAGATATTACTACAGACCACCGACATCAAGTGGGAATTAAAAAATACACCGGCGGGGAGCAGGTAGAGCGGCAAGATAGTGTTACCTCCAACAAATAACTTGAAATCAGTAAATACATCAGCATGTATCAACAACATCGCATGACAGACCCCCACAAAAGAGAGGGGGGGGGGGGGGTCAAGGGATGAGAAATCGATGGACAAGTAAAACAAAAAAGGGGTGGTAACAAGAAATTTGAGAAATACAGAACTGCAGGGATGGGTATGGGGAGATGGGGGACAAAAAGCGCCCGAGGGTCAGAGGAGAGGGCGGTGTAGACGCTGCTCGGCCCCCACAATGCCCCGCGGCCCCCCCGATAGGCTTGAGTGACCACATCCAGTGTGAGGCGAGCGGCGAAACACGGGCAAAACCCAATAGTGAGGTGTCAAGAGGATTACATTAAGATTCTATTATATATATATATATATATATATATATATATATATATATATATACACAGTTTTGTTTTTACATCCCTTCTATAACCTCCATTCTACGTCGTCCAATCAGTTAAAAGCAGGAGCAAAGAATTACTAATAGTCTGCTTTTAATGTTTCAAGTGGTAAACCGGCACCAAGGTAAACAGGTCAATAGTATTGATCCCTATTTCAAGTCATACACACACATTTTTACACACACACACACACACGCACGCAACACAGAAACATGCAATGTATTAGAATCCTTCTGCCCTGCATTCCAGTGGAGCACCACAAGATGTACTGATTCTAATACCATGTTTGTGTTGTATTTAAAAAGAAATGACCCCCCCCCCCCAAAAAAAAAAAAAAAATCATACTGATACCGATATTGTGTTGATCTGTTTCGACACGCAACTAAGACGATTATTTAAAAAGATACAAAATTAATCGAAACTAATTAAAACATAAATAAAGTGGCACCTCTACTTGCGAACGTGTGGGAGTGGTGGAAACAGTTCTGTTTTAGCAGCCATTGTTAACCAAGGTTGTACCACATTACTTTCATTATCAGAAGCAAGCAGACCGAACCAACGTCTGAATCCATCCGTTTTCACGAACAGGGGCGTTAAGATGAGATTTATCCAGTGATAAAAATTCATCAAGTGCTCCAGTTTGTATTGTTTACCCTACTTTATTCTTTTAAACTCTTGATTGGTCTTGACAATGATCTAAACAGCCTTAACGTAATCAAGAGTATTTTTTTCCCATTTTTTTAATCGTTCTTTCCCAAAAGCATCTTCACTCTTTATTTCTGATTGTGTATTAATAAAATTTGACACCAGTTCCATCTGGCGGATGCATAACGCAACCTCAGCCACTTCTGTAGCTTCCAATTCTGTGCGGAAAAATTGGTAATCAAACAACTGCTACACTTATACACTAAAATATCTTCATTTTTGGACTATAAATCAATACTTTTTTCTCACATGTTAAATCATGTGTCTTATAAACCAGTGCGGTTTATCTACAGTTTGTTTTTACTTACCACTAGGGGCACGCTCCCCCTCGTTACTGTTGTGCTGGTGCAGTATTCTAACAATCAGAGCTGAAATTATGTTGGTGCCGCTCTTATTTTTATGTGTGCAGGTGTCTTCAATCTGTGTTGAAGGAATGATGTTGGAGTAATCGGGGTGTGAGAAAAAAAAGTTTTAAATAACAAATCTTATTGAAGAAACTTCCATGTACCATCTTCTGCATAAATATCAAATTTGCCACCCTGCTGCATAATAGTCCGGTGCAGGGGATACATGACAAAAATAAAGTTTTTGTTGGTGCATTTTATAGTCCCGTGCAGTTTATTGTCCAAAAAATAGGAAAACTTTTAATAATTTCCCTTGTTGGGATACAAACCTGACTTTATAGCCAGTTCATATGAAAAAAAAAATAAAGAACTCAGGATAAAGTAAAATCTGTCACCCAGATTTACCTTTTTTTTTTTATTTCTTTAGAGGTCATGTGGTTTATTAAATTTCTGTCCGAATTCCAAGTGCTACTCTTTGTGTTTTTGAATGTCAGGTGTCAGTGTGTGAACATCGGATATTTCCAGAAGGGGGCAGTAGAGAGCGGGGAGACACCCCTTTCCTTCTATTAAGGAGGTGGGGGAGTACTTGGGGGGGGTGAAAGAATGTCCTCAGCTCCCAAGAACACGACCAGGAACGGAAGGTCGCTTGTTTTGCGTAATGAGCAAGATGTCAATCATTGTTTTAAATTTGGGAAAGGCGCACTTTGTACACTAATCCAGAGGTCAGGTGAGGCGTACCCCCCCCGCCCCTAATCATGCAGATGAACCTGACCTTGGCCGGCCTTGGCTTTGGGCTGACCCTCCCCGTAAACCCCGCCTCCTCTGACCCACCTCGCTTTGCATCACTGATTGTGTTACGGAGCGTTTCCCTATCATCAGCAGACGGCGGATACGCACTGCAAGCTCCTTTTAAAAACACTCTTTTTTTTTTTTTAATATAATCAACATAATTCAGATAAAGGTGAATGCACGACGATGTAAAGAACACCAAACACGAGCGGGATAAAACAAGAAGGGTCCTTGGCATTATTACAATATTGTGTGTTTAGCCATGAAGAGCCTGCTTATTGGAGAGAAGTTTGGGGGGGGGCGGCGGCTAAATTAAGAGGCCGACCTTCAACAAGCGCCCCCTCTTTGTTCATTAGCCACGTGCTGCTTATCTCCAAAATAACACACTAGGCGAGGGCAAGATGAGGCCGCAGTCATTGATGCGCCAATGTGGAGCTTAATGTTGTTGGTTTTTCAGTCACACTTTCAGCAACTTCACATTTTTGGGGTCCACAATTGATTTTCATGCCCTCAGATAGCATTACAGCCTTTAAGGACTTTTCCTGCCTTGGTTCAGTTTATACTGTAGAGGTTTCCGCCATTTGACGACACACAATTGATTCAGGTTTTACCATGATATATATATATATATGTATGTATATATGTATATGTATGTATATATATGTTTTTATGTATATAAATACTTAATATATTTAAAATATAAATGATATACACACACATATATATATATATATATATATATATATATATATATATATATATATATATCGTTGATACGATGGCTCCAACGCATGGGTTGAGGGGGGTAAATAGATGAATAAAAAAAATAGAGGAGGCAAGCAGACACAGGCGGTGGTCGATAGTGTCAAAAGCGGATGACAGATCTTAAAGAATGAATATTGATCTTTTTAGAGGGGGGGCCTTTAGTCAGGCGACCTGCGGGAGGTCAGTCGGCGTAATTAGACCGGCGGATGTCTGACTCTAGATCGGGAATGGGAGGGCTTGATTCTATCCAAGTCTAGTTGTCCTGGCCAACAAGATTGGGTTTTGAGATTCATTTTTGTGGTAATACCTTTGAGCGACTAAAGATGATTTCATAGGGCATTGGAATTTTGGGGTGTTGGGTACTGGCATTCTTGTTTTCCATTGTGTATTTATGCTTTTAATCAAGTTATGTTTTTGCAAAGCCCCCCAGTAGGAAAGAGAGAACCCCCCCCCCCCCCCCACACACACACACACACACACACATCTATAAACGTTAAGAGTTTTATACAGCTTACAGGTTAGTCTAAAATGGAAAAAAAAGTGTCGAATGAAAAAAAACCCAAATCCTAATCATTCTTTTATCGCAATTACACTTTACATGACAAACCCCGGCCGTTTCTTTTGGGTCACACTGCTCACAAAACCGTATCCAGACATTATTTTTCAGACTATAAGCCACACCGGCTGCAGCAGCAAAACTTGAGCAAAGAAAAAAAGGTTTTTGTCACGGATAAGCCACACTAAACTATAAGCTGCAGATCATAACATAGATATTTTACGTAATGACACGAGAGCTACAATTTCATCTGCCCGTTAGGACAGACAACGCGGTTATATTATCAATCCAATTATCGTCCCATGCCTAGAAATGGTTAAAATGGTATCTTCCATCTTTACATGTGCTCTCCCCAAGTTGCTATGATCTGCCAAGTAGCAGTGTGTATAGTGTGTGTAGTTGTGATGTGTGTTTCAGTGGCTTCATCCAGTTCTGATTTGGAGCTTGGTCACAAGCCCGTGAAGCACACACTGGCTTTCTCAGCCTTGCGTCCTTTGTCCTTCCCGAGCCGTTCCCGCTTGGCGGTTGACCCCTCGGTTCAACCCCTTGTATGCACACCGATCCGTTGTGCACATGCACTCACACACACAGGGGGCGGGAGGTTCTTCTATCATCGTGGGGACATCAGATTGACATTATGCAATTTCTTGTCCCTCGCCTTAACCGTCACAACGGATTCCCTTACGCTAACCCTTACCCTAACCTCAACCGAAATCCATTTCAAATTTACGCTCTAAAAATAAGGCTTGACCCTCCAAAAAAGGTTTGAACTTGCGGGGTCTACCAAAATGGTGCCCGCAAGCATAAGAGGTCCCCATAAGGAAAGGGTTTGGTCCCCACCTTGTGGCAAAAACCAAGGGCACACACATACACGGCTTTATGGTTGGAGATGCTCAACACCCCCACGTTGGCAGACAACGCCGCCGCACTAGTGTCGGTTGTCACCGCCGGGGGACGTCTCATGGTAAGGTGAACTCAGAGTGAACCTGCTCCAAACATAAATAACATCGCTCTATCATTCCCCGCTCGCTCTCTTTTTCTTTAGCCTCTGTATTTTTTTGTTTTGTTTTGCCTTCCAGTTCTAGATCCCTCTTTTCATGTGAGCGCAAATAGAAACCGTTAACGCCGATGGAGGCTACATACGCGTCGTCAACCCTGAAAGCACCTGAGTGAGGTCACCGAACGTGACAATGACACCAGCATCAAAGATACATTCAAAAGATTTGATTTGTTCAGATGATGTTTTCTTCTCGTATTATTCTAACACTAATGGCGGAAGCTTTTATATTGAAGAAACTAGGAATTTACCCCTGAATCTTTCAAATAGGAGTTTGTATAATTTTTAAAAGCAAATGTTACACATCCTTTAAATTTTAAACGCTTTTAAACTTTAAAAGCTCAGATTTATTACATATTCCCATGCACGCACATATATATATATATATATATATATATATATATATATATATATATATATATATATATATATATATATATATATAATTTAATAACAACAATAAACCCTAGGCCCCTGCAAAGTTGCTAATTACTATATTTTCCGCACTATAAGGCGCACCGGATTATAAGGCGCACCCTCAATTAATGACATATTTTCAAACTTTTTCAATAGTAAATTCAAAGTAATCACAAAAATAACTAATAACTAATGTCAATATGAGCAACCTTGTTCAACTGTAAACACAGAAAAGAAACAGGTAAAGCTTACTTTATCAATTCATTCCCCATCCACCAATCCCAATCTCAATATTGATCCATATATAAGGCGCACCTGATTATAAGGCGCACCATCAGCTTTTTAAAACAATTAAGGCTTTAGGTGCGCCTTATAGTGCGGAAAATACGGTACATAAAAGTGAGAAAAGGTGACAATCACATTACCATAGCAAGCACATAGCAACTGATATAACAACGAGTTCATTATTTTCTTGCAAGTCAATTCCCTGCTCTACACTGCCCTCATAGATTTATGTTTGACCCTAGCCGTTCTACTACACTTTCTTATTTTATAACTACATCCTTTATTTATTTCACGAAATCCACATTTTCACCTTTACCGTTTCTATTTTTCTATCTGGTCCCACCGCTCGCACTTCCTGTTAACACAGGAGGCATTTATTGATAGTCCATTCCCATTAGTGCTGTTTACCTGTCAGGGCTGGCCGCGCTAATGAGAGAGCTTTGGGGAGAGAGGGGGAAAAAAATAGGAGTTGGGACGGTTAACCGCTAATGGATGTTTACAGCCTCCCTAGGTACCACCATTGAGCTTGCCGCCACCTCTGCCGCTAACCGCTATCCAGCGTGTAGCTCGCGCAGACACTCCTGCAGGCTAATTGGTCCTGCGCTGAAAGGCCAATCGGGGCCCTATTTGATTATCAGGGGGATTAAGGTGGGTGGAGAGATCACGGTTAAGTGCGGAGCCGGATAAGTACGGGGGGAGGATTGCGGCGTTAGGGACTTGGAGGCTAGCATCGGGGGGTTGCCGGATCGATAACTCCAAAGAGGGGTTGGGTCGGGCTGAGTGCGGACCTCGCTAGCTAAATGGGGTACGCCCGAGGGTCGTAACATCCAAAGAATCTGGGAGAGTACTATTAGTGTTGGCCGTGAAGGGTAATCGTGCCATTAGAGCTGTAAGTGATGCTAAATGGCGCAGGTATGGTTAAGAAAGTAGACTGGCCATGCAAATTGTCGATCGGGCGTCTTAATCGTCGACATATCCTTGAGAAAAGCACCGATAATTATTTTGGGGATGGCCGACGGGTTCCAGCTGACTCTCCCGACTCGTTTTGCCTGGTTTCTTAAGGCGCGGCGCCTACCGCTAATAATATGGATCGGGCATTACTCTTGGATTTCATGCTCCCCAGAGAAGATCAATTTGTGCCTTTATTAGATTATAACGGAAATCTTATAAGTGGGCAGATTAACCGTGGAAGGTATTTATCTGTTTATTGAACGGTTCGGGCTTGTTGCCTCACTCCTCCATAGCTCCTCAGTGTCCTGTTCTTGTATCCCTGGCAATAGATCTAGGCTCAGTCGACTGCCGTTGCTCTTATATTCACATTCACGTAATGAGTTAACGAGTTTGACATTCTGACGAAAAGGCTTCATTAACAATCACATCTTGCTAGCCGGAGAGGAGCTACGATGCGTGTCCTTACGATGTGTTGCCAGAATGCAATGCGGTAGACTGCGACTAATGATTACAAAATTTTCTGCGCTATTAGGCGCACCGGGTTATAAGGCGCACCTTCAATGAATGGCCTACTTTAAAACTGGTTTCATATACAGGGCAAAACGCATAGAATAGAATAGAAGCTACAGTAGTGGCTGGGGTTGCGTCATGCATTCACTAGATGCAGTTGCGTTAAGCATCCACTAGATGGAGCTGCACTGAAGGGAATGTTAAAAAAAACGATCAGCAAAGTCAGTCAAACTTTATTCATGGCATATTCGCTTTCACAACTCCCAAAATGAATAAACAGTTGTTTTATTTTATATGTTTGTGTAAGTGTACCTAAACCTGTATCCTTTTTAACATCAACAAAAGAAAACTAAATCAACTTTAAACAACCGAAAGTTATTTTTTACAGCGTTCATATGGGCTACAGCTCAGTCGAAAACAGAAAAAAAAAAACAAGTGCATCAAAGTGCAAAAAGAAACAAAATGAACATTTGTATTTTATTGAAATTACACTTCACACGACAAAAACAAAGCTGAGAGTCTTAAATTCGAATAATTTGGACAGGTTCCAGGTTTGTAAAGGCTAAATCGTTCTTCTAAATATTTATCGATCAATCGATCGATTGATCAATCAATTAATACCGGAACGCATTAGCTGTGGATGAATCGCTGCGCCTATAATTGATTGAATTCCTCTTCATTGTCATCTCACATTCGCAAAGTGCCGAGCGACCAAATTGATTCAACAGGCACGGCGCGTCCAAGAAACATGAAAAACTTCCTGTCTCCCTTCAAATACGCTGGCGGTTTAGCTCTCTGCTGTCCTCATCCTGCATCGCTTACGGAGCTTGAAGTAGATAAGATCAGATCAGATATTCTACCATGGCGAGATGACACACAAGCACTCTCATAGCGGCGGTTACAATTACCAGGCATGCCTCCAGTGTCTCATTGGGTGTCTATTAATGGTGGGGAAGTGGGTGGTTGGGGGGCAGGCTCATTGTAGTGATGGCAGAGTTTAATTACTTCCAGCCGGCGCCTGTTGTAAAACATGCTGATAAATGAGCCAACAGGACAGCGCATCATTATTTTTCAACGGTGCCAAGGCTGGCTGGAACATGATGATTAGAGCGGGTGGGAGGTGCCCGTACCTGTTCCAGCTTGAGAGGAGCTGCACAGCGTGACGGAAAGGGAAACTGCATGTTTCTGTTCTCGGAGCCCAGTTGTTGGGATGTAGTGAGGATCAAACTGGTTTACTATTTCACGTTATCACCAAATCGAATGAGGCGGGTATTTTTATTTTTTTTCTATCTATCTATCTATCTATCTATCTATCTATCTATATCTATCTATCTATCTATCTATCTATCTATCTATCTATCTATCTATCTATCTATCTATCTATCTATCTATCTATCTATCTATCTATCTATCTATCTATCTATCTATCTATCTATCTATCTTTCAAGTTAGTTACTATCTATCTAGCTAGCTAGCTACCTACGAGCTAGCTATGTACCGACAGTAGCATATCAATCTATCTATCTGTCTAGCTAGCTAGATAGCTAGCTAGCTAGCTAGCTAACTACCTACGAGCTAGCTATGTACCGACAGTAGCATATCTATCTATCTATCTAGTTAGCTAGCTAGCTAGCTAGCTAACTACCTACGAGCTAGCTCTGTACCGACAGTAGCATATCTATCTATCTATCTATCTATCTATCTAGTTAGTTACTATCTATCTAGCTAGCTAGCTACCTACGAGCTAGCTATGTACCGACAGTAGCATATCTATCTATCTATCTAGCTAGCTAGCTAGCTAGCTAGCTAACTACCTACGAGCTAGCTATCTACCGACAGTAGCATATCTATCTATCTATCTATTTATCTATCTATCTAGTTAGTTACTATCTAGCTAGCTAGCTAGCTAACTACCTACTAGCTAGGTAGCGAATCTATCTATCTATTTATCTATCTTTCTCTCTCTCTCTCTCTCTTTCTCTCTCTCTCTCTCTCTCTCTCTCTCTATATATATATATATATATATATATATATATATATATATATATATATATATATATAAAATGAAAAATGGATGGACGGACTTAACATTATTGCTGAATTATTCGTAAAGTATTTGCCATTCGTTTAAGCTTGCTATAATGTCGTTAGCATAGCATGAGAATGACATGAAGCATTGGCAGTCATTCAAACATAGCATGCAAAATGTCTATTAGAATTCTCTAATAGTTATCTAATAGTTATTATCTAATAGTCCAAATTCCATCAAATAAAATGAGACTGATTTAGTTTTCACCCCATCTTACCCCAACTTACCTTTTGTTGCCCATTCCTGAAGATTTTTCTCACCGTCACGCTACTCTGCATCTCGCAAACAAGCGCGCACATTCACAGTCATTAATTTTACACTTTTTTAGCAAAGCGGGCACATGCGGACCCAACCCCACCTGATTAATTACGTTCCTCTTACGCCATTATTAAATCGCTGAGGCAAATGTACCACATACAATAAATCCCTCTCGGCCCGTTATTAATCAAAAAGGCGACATGAAAAAACAAAAGCGCGTCAGCCGGGCAGGTAGCGCCAAAGTGCTAAATCAACTTTATTGCACGACGAGCAGCTTTACGCACGCGCTCAAAGGGCGGCCCTCGCCATTGGCCGATTGGACGCTTGGCTTCTGGTCGGCCGTCGTGACCTTTTTGCGTCATTGATTGGCCGGCTCGGTCAGGGCGCAAAGGTGGACGAGATGCGAACAAAATAGACTGTGGTGGCCCAGTGATTAGCATTACAGACAAGTTTGCCCCAAAAAAAAAACGTCCGTATTCAAAGCTACATTTCTTGAGGATGAGTGTTTATACTTTCTCATCAATAAATACCGGCTTTTCTGGACTATAAGGCACACCTGCATGTAAGCCGGAGCAGCAAAAATTGAGAACTGGAATTCAACTGGAATTAAAGCTACTGTTTGCAATTATTTTTTCAATGAAAAATCTGATGAAAATGAAACTTTAAATGTTTTCTTTTTTTTAATCAAACTTCAAGTAGAAATAAAGAAAAAACATTTTTTGCGTCATTCCCCTGACATCAGCCAAACATCGTGTTTTTTGAACGTTAAGCTACAGCATCCAAAAATAGAATATTTTGTTTATTGCGAGCTTGGAACAAATTAGGCAATTGACATGTAAAATGTGATTCACTATACAAACTGCGTTCCGGAACGGATTAAATTCGCATCTCGATGAAAAAACACGACCGTATTTCATGTGTATTCCCCTGACATCAGCCGAACATCGTGTTTTTTGAACGTTAAGCTACAACATCCAAAAATATAATATTTTGTTTATTGCGAGCTTGGAACAAATTAGGCAATTGACATGTAAAATGTGATTCACTATACAAACTGCGTTCCGGAACGAATTAAATTCGCATCTCGATGCGTCGCTGCGGATGAAAAAACACGACCGTATTTCATGTGTATTCCCCTGACATCAGCCGAACATCGTGTTTTTTGAACGTTAAGCTACAACATCCAAAAATAGAATATTTTGTTTATTGCAAGCTTGGAACAAATTAGGCAATTGACATGTAAAATGTGATTCACTACACAAACTGCGTTCCGGAACGGATTAAATTCGCATCTCGATGAAAAAACTTGACCGTATTTCACGTGTATGATTTGGCGCCATACCACTGAACGAGCCAATCATTTCTCGTCATGGCAACAGAAAGCGACAACGTTTTGAGTATGGGAGCCTCGTTGTTTCCATCGGGCTGGAAAGTGCTGATGCCCAATTCGCCTTCTGCATAATGCATTGGCGTGATTAATAGTGTGTGAGGGCAGCGCAAGAGATGATTGCGCTATACGGTTTAACATCACCTTATGTTAAACACTAATTGATTCCAATGAATTTTAAACGCTTTCTAATTGGCGATTAAAAGCGTACCCAAAAGCGGAGAGGAGGCCGCCTGGCGTCCGGGGGAGGTCGGCGAGCTCGCCGCCGAGAGTTTAAAGGGCATCGTCCTTTTCGCATCCCCAAGTAAATGTCAGAGTTGTCTGTTAATGTGTCAAGCAAATCAAAGATGCGCTGTAGCCCAGGCACGCTAAGTGACAAGTGACCTTGCCGCCGTGATGGAAGAGCGCCGCCCCGTTTCTGATCTACTCGTTGGGAAACCCTGTCCGGTGCCCGTCTTCAGATAGACGCCTCGGCAATTAGACATGAGATGGCCGCTGACACTGGCCGCGCTTATCAAAACACAGCTCATGAATTCAAATGAAATGCGCCTCGTCCCGCTCCAGACATGCAAAATAATCGGCGAAGCAGAGGTCAAACGAGTTGCCGGCGCCGGCGTGAGCCGAGGCTGAAATATCTTCGCGGCCCAGAAGTGACTTCAAGTTCTTCGACATATTCCAACGAATTGGAATATGATTTCTTGATACGTTTTTTCCACGTAAAATCGACATTAATTAATTAATTAATTAACCTTTTTTCGGCCAAGTACCCCTTAACTAGTGCAAAACTTTTTAGGGTGGAAAAAAACAAAAACAAACTTAAAACATGCTATCAAACTTTTAAAACGTCATTTGTATTGGTCCACAAAAAAAAAAAATAAACATAAAGTGTTCTCTTCTGAATCATAGAAGAGATAATTAATTTAATTATTAATTACTATTTGCCCATAAAAAATAATCAACATCAAATGTCAGACCTGTTCTCCAAAAATAATTATAAATATTTTTTTTGTCCAAAGAAAAATATTTTAAAAAGTGTAGAGATCTGTTCAAAAAAAAATAATCATTAACTTAATGATTAAAAAATACTTGTCCACAAAAAATAGTTACCTGAAAGTGTCGGACTTGCTCTTAAAAAGAAATAATTATGGATAAATATAGAAAAGTATTCAACATAAATGATCCTCTTTTGGGATTACAGGTGAGATCTGTTCACTAAAATCAGTCATTAACTTCATTAATAATATTTAACCACAACATATAATCAAAATAAAGTGTCACACCTATGCTCAAAAATTATTATAATTATAAATACATATTTGTTCACAGAAAAATATTCATCTTAAAGTTTTGGGATCATAGCTGAGATCTGTGCACAAAAATCATTAACTTGACAGGTAACGAGAGGCGGCACGTAACAAGTATCTTATTTAGCTAATGCGTGTGAAATCCCAGGTAAAAACATCAAAATTGTATATACATTTTAATATTTGGTATACTAAGCGTTACGTATATATAATATACATGTATACAATTAAAAAGCATCATAAATAAAAAATAAAGAAAGGATTTTATTTACCTTTATGTGACGAGCTTGTGAGGCCATATTCGCCGGTGAGGTTAGCCAGGGCTAGGCTATCTTAGCCTTCTTCGTATTTCTTGATTATCTCCAGCTTGGTTTCCATATAAATCATCTTCTTACTTCTCTCTTTAACATCACTAGCAATTTTGGGACCTATGGCTAACCAATTCAAGTTTGAATTCATCCCTAAAATGCACAATAAATACGAGAACAAAACTTTAACATGCCGTCATTTTGAAACCGTGACGCCGGCCAATAGGAGACCAGCATTGTAGCGATGTATGTGGTAACGCGTGTATGAGCGCACGTTGCCCGCCATGTTGGATGTGCCATGAGGCAAAAGAAAAAAAAAATGTCACGGGCAACATCATAAGGCGAAAAAAAAAACGTCGCAAACCGGGGGTCCTCTGTATATGTTTTTCTCTTACCCCCTTGTAACTGTCAGATGACCGCCCTGATTGGATGCCTGACATGACGAATGCACACACATAATTGGGTCATCTGACCACACACACCTTCCATCTATTAGCGGGCCCCGCAGTGTTCCATAATGTTCAGCGTAGTCGAGCATAGAAGTAAAGGTGAAGCAAAATGACTTGACAGAAGTGCTGAACCACAAAGAACATCTTGAAGGGCATGTTCGCTGCCAATACAGTTCCGTGTAAGCCGCTTCAATTAACATACAACTAAACGGCTCCTCCGTTAGCCGCTTTGTGCTGTCGAACACCCAATGACAGTTTTTTTGTCGTTATTTTGTTTTATACTCGATCATCGGAGGATGACATCACATGAAGGAACTCTCCTTCCAAATACTTGAGCAGCAGAGATGGGAATTTCCGCTCCAGAACGTAAAAACCCTACCGCAGTTTAGCTTTAGCTACAGGTGCTTCCAATTATCTGGCAGGTTAATAACCTCATTCCGATTTTTCGTCTTCTCTGTCATCCGTCTCTTCTTTCTAATTGTTTTCTTCAGTTTTTTTCTTATGCCCTTTGTCTTTTTTTTCCCATTCGTGTTTATTTGTCGTTTTCGTTTTGCACTATTCTTTTTCTTCCAATTCCTCTTCTATTCCTGATCCTTTTTTTAATTTCTTCCTCTTCTATTTCCTTCATTCCCGGTTTGATTTCTTCCATGTCTTGTTCCTTTCATTTTATTTTTTTTTTTGTGCATTACCTTCTTTTCACCAACAGTGGTGTACAAAAAGTATTCAGCAACACTATTAGTGTGCGTGGATTTTGGGTAGCGTTCCACTCTCAAAATTCATATACACAAGTTACATCCGAGTATTAAGTAACGCGACCAGACAAACTATGAAAAAAAAATACGTCTAGTCTGCAAAAATGTGTTTACGTTATCTTTGTTGGCACCTTTCCAATGATTGCGCATGATCATAATGTCCAAATAAAGAAAGCTTGACTTCCATTCTTTACTTTGAATTGCATGTAGATTATAGCTGTGTTATAAGTCTGGAAACTCTGCCACCCAATGGTTACAGTTAGCACTACAGTCATTGATTGGCTTACTGTATATTAGGTAAGCATTCGTCAAGGGCGATAGCTCCTCTCCATAAAAAAAAAAAAAAAACACAAAAAAAAGGTATTTGACCAGAATTTTACGATTTATTACCATTTTAAACGATGAGAATTCTTGTCCATGGCACTGAATGAGTTAAAATACTATTTTATTTAAAGTCGCAAGCGCAGTCGCAGAACGATTTGAACTCTTATCTCAAGACACGACTATATACTGTCCACTTTTTGCGGCATTTAACTGATTTGCCCAATGCTCAATGTGTGTCCGCAACCCTAACCCTAACAATCAATAAAGGTTAGGAAAAGCTACTGCACATTACCAAAAATGACGCCGTATATCGTATATTTTTTTTTCCCGCCGCGACTGCGTTAGCGTCTACTTACTGCTTACAAACACGCGTAGCATCAGTTCCAAATCCGGCGATAAGAAATGCGGGCGCGCAGTGGCAAAAGGCTCCTCGCAGTCCTTGCAAATTACCAACCCAAAGAGCCGACGCTCACGTTTTTTGCACCCTCACACACACGCGCGATACAAATTTGAAAAATCCCATTTACTGCGATGCTACGTGACTGAACATCGCTAGTCTAGCGTGGCCCGCCCGCTCTCTCGCCGCGGTAATGCCGCGTGAGATTTGCGGAGTGGGGGAAGGGGGCGGATGCAAATGGAAAGGGGCCCGGGAGCCTCTGATCTCTCGGTCATGCACCCCATTAGGTCGCGCCGTTGATGCCGGCGCTATCAAAGCCCGAGTCAGCTGCTCAGCAGCGGGCTGTATGCCCGAGCACACAGGCCAGAAATCACCCGGCGCCGCCAGGATAGGCCTATTTATTTTGTAATTAGGATGCGGCGGGAAAAAAATCTGAAGGTAACGGCCGGGTCACAAAACCCAAATAAGTTCACCTTTACTTGCACGCACGCATCTACACATTTGGCTTTCTCCCTAATGGCGCATTTTCTTTGAGGATTTCAGCTGTGGTGAAGCGTTTCATCATGCAAATGCTTCCGTAGACTGTAGAAGGAGAAGAAAAAAAAAAAAAAAACAATCTGGAGAGGATAATTTGCCCTCAAGACAAACAGAAATGATGAAAATGCCCGGGATAAATGGGCTGAATGAGTCAACGCGGCGCGCTGTGAATAGCCGCTAATGTGTTTGGGTTTGCAGATAAGGCGCAAAAAAAAAGTATAAGAAAACCAGGCGATGACAGCTTTCACTTTGGCTGGTTGTCACGTTTGAATCCCGTGGCTCCGTCGTCATTGTTTCGGCGCGGCGCGAGGGCCACTCGGCTTTTCACCGCGCTGCCAAAATGCGCGTATTTGCGGAGGTGACGCTAACGCGCTTAGCCGCTGTTTTTCCCGCCTCGTTCATTCTTCGCCGGGACTTAGTTCTGGTGTGGATTTGCTCCCCCTGCACCCGGAGCGATGCGCCTGAGCGGGGACGGCATTTCAAAACCGTCCCTTTCTGTGGGCGCCGCTGTTCAGCAAAGTAAGATTTGCTGGAGGAGGGTGATACCTACCTTCCTTATTTGCTCTCCCCCTTATGATTTTCTTCTAATTCCTTTTTCTCGTTACCCCTCCCCCCTTCCCGTGTCTCTTTCTTATGCGTTCTGCTTCCCTTTATTCTTGGATGAGACACTTTCTTCTGCGGTCAATTCTTCTTCTCTTACACCAATGCTTGGCAACTATATTTTGCAGGAAATAGAAAAGCTATCCAGCCCCCCCACTTGGTACACTAACTAGAAACTAAATTATTGTTATGGATAAAAATTGTGTACTTTTAAAACCTAAAACTGTATTTAAAAAATATCCACATCTACATCAGGTGTCAACAACCTTTTTGAAAGCGAGAGCTACTTTGGTAATGAGTAATACGAAGGGCTACCAGTTTATTTGAATACCCTTATCGTTGTTATTGATTTCTCACAATTTGAAAAACAGCTGTAGTAAATATGTCAATCAAGTGTCATATATAATGTGCATGTCATATATGCGTAATTGTTAGTAAAATTCCTAGAAAATCACAGTGTTCGATCACTTGTACACTACTTGCAGAACAGGTCTGCAAGTTACTCATGTGATCCTCGGGGGCTACCTGCGGGCACCACCTTAGTGACCCCTGATCTACTTTCGATGACTGTTACTTTTAATTTTGCTCACTTTTATAACTACTGTGTTTTTCTTTAAAAGTGCTTATAGAGGTTACAGATTAGTCCAAAACTGAAATAAAACACCAAAGTGCCTAAGTGCCTGTATATATATATATATATATATATATATATATACACACACATTTTCCTCACATGGGTTACAGGCTTGCTGATGCCTATCCCAGCTGATTAGGTCTGGACACCAGCGTATCGTAAGGCAAACAGAAAGAAAAAAAAATGACAATTGTTACCGCTTCATTGCATGCCATGCAGTTCAAAGTCCCGACTTCAATTCCAGCTGGCTTGGGCCTTCCTTGTGTGGAGTGTTTTCATGTTCTCCCCATGCCCGCATGGACTCTCCACAGGCACCCTGGCTTCCTCCCACGTTCCAAAATAATGCACGGAAGGTATTTCGCTCACTCTAAATTGCCGAGACATGATTGGGTGGGTGGATGATCACCCGTCCCCGTACGCTCGGCAGTTGGTCGGTAAACGGTTCAAAGCGTACCTTGCCTACTGCTCCAAAGACAGCAGGGATAGGCACCAGTAAGCCAGCAACCCTCGTGATGATAAGCTCATCCTCTCGCCGGCATGCTTTTTATCCCTTAAGCGTAGCATGCAGCCTTTAGGTCCGCGTAAAGACCCGGGCGTGAAATTCCGGCTAAGCATGGCACGGGAGCGACGGAACACGGAAAAGGGATGAGCAGGGATTAGGGGGAGGCCCGAAAGCGCTTCTCTTTATCTGCGCCTTGTAGGGCGTCCCGCCAACTGTGTGACACCAGGCCGGTCGCCGTCCGCTCACAGCGGGAACGGCGACCAGGCCAAATCCCTCCACCTCCGGATCCCTATTTGGAATCCGTCCTGGTTTTCCCCCGTTTTGCGTTTGTTCTATGGGCGATCTTATTACATCGAGATTTTGTTTGGCTTCCGTGGCGTGAGCCCGCGTCTCGCGTCAGCCACGCGCGCTCGGGAACGTATTGTCCAAGTCGGGCCTTTTGTAAATCCGAAGTCAAGGCCCCTCCACAAGTCATCCTCCACCCTGAGTGCTCCCCGTCTCAACTTTTTTTTTTTGTGCTCACCTTAATGCCGGCACGCTTTTCATCCGCAGTCAATAGCTATTGAGCTGTTCATGAAAGGGAAATGACAGCTAGTTCATAACTTCCAAGGCCGATCAATACGCTGTTCTTCAAAGCCCCCGCCCCCCCACTCCTCAGTTTATCCCCCGGCGCTACCTTTTCAAGCGCCAGATGCCTCATTATATTTAGTTCGGAAAACATTTCTAGAAATCGGTCGGAAAATGTTTTTCGGGTTATTGATAATCCAGTTAATGTCAAGCAGTAGTTTTGATCAACACTATCAAATTGAGCGCTGTGATTTAATGTTGTGGATCTGATCTAATGTGAATGTCGTACGATATATCGTTCCTATCGCGCGGTCTAGAACACGCCGAAGTTTCCATCCGAGGTCCATCCGCGGTTCGATTTTCCCAGCTATATTGTGGGAATTCGTGACAACTTTTAAAACTCATCTTGGTGACTTTAAATCTCACGGTTACGTCTTCGACGCTCATCGTGATTATTTTAAATCTCATCATGACAACCCGAAATCATCGTGGTGGCTTCAAAACTCATCTTGACGGTGATTTTTAAAGTCATGGCGACATTGAAACTTTTCACGGTGACTTAATCTAATGGTGATCCTTAAAAGCGCCATGATTAAATCTAATCATGATGACAAACTCATCATGATGACTTTTAAACTAGACATGATGATTTTAAATCTTGTTAAAGTAGTGATCACTTTAAAATTAGTCATGACAACTTTAAATCTCATCACAAGAACTCATCACGGTGCCTTTAAATCTCATCCAGATTAATCACTCCTAATTAATCACTCCAATTAATCAAGTCCTCATGATGGCTTTAAATTTCATCATGACAACTTTAATTACGTTTTGTAATTTTTAAAAATTTGTTTTAATTTAACATGAGGATTTTGCTTAAACTATTTGCATTTGAAATTATCTATATATTATTTACATATTAGTGGTGTTTTCACAAAACCAATCTCATGTTGCTGAGATTAATTTTGAGTTATTGACTAAAAAACAAACTATCTACATTATTATATATATATATATATATATAATGGGATCCCTAAAATCCCATTTTAGGGATTTTGAAAAAAAAAACACCTTCCTTAAGGTCTCATCTTTCAATTCCCAAATGCGAAAAGATTCAAGATGTAATGAAAGTGTATGAAAATAAAGTATTGGTAAACGATGCGCACCATTGAAAGTCGATGTGGCTGAAATTGGCAAACATTCATATTGTGTGTGTGTGTGTGCGTGTGTGTGTGTGTGTGTGTATATATATATATATATATATATATATATATATATATATATATATATATATATATATATATATATATATATATATATATATATATATATATATATATTAGTGGAGGTGTAAAAAGTTTGGTCAACATTTTGTCGTTTGGTTTAACTTTGAGGTAGCATTTTGGAAGTGCGGAAAAATCACAACAAAGACCCCAATCCCTTAGAAAATACACACAGAGCCACATTCACACACATACACACACACGTCCCCTGAGTGTTCAGGATGTCAATAGAGAAGACAGACAAGTCTTTGAGGACCACACTGAGAAAGAGGCCTTGGGTAGAAGCACCTAAACGGCGGGGCGAAAAAAGGACGGCAAATCTATTTTGCTTACTTTCTGAAACATGAGAGAGGCCCGAAACGCTGGCGTCGGTCCGGCCGGCCCGCAGCTGAGCCGCAACCGCCCCGCCGCTAACTCACTCCCTCTCCGTCTCCGCCCGCGCGTCTGATGCTCTCTCCCTCGACCTCCCGTTCAAAGCAAAGTTGGCTTCTTATTTATGTGCAAATTTGCTCTTAGGCCCTACGAGGGTGGCGCGCATGCTGAATCTCTCCTTTCTGGGCTTTAGCAGATTATCCCGCTGCTCCCTTTGGTCCCCGTCGCCCTAAGCCCAGCTGCCCCGACCTTTTGTCATTGAGACTTTTCTCTCCGTGCCGCGCCGTCTTTCTTTACCTCTGCGCCACCTCTCCACCGCCGTCCCTCCTTCGCTCCTCCGCCATCTCCCGTCTCCCTCCTTCGTCTCCCTCTCAAAAGGGCCATTATATCGCTCTCGTCACGGACAAAGGGCCCTGGAGAGACTGATGGGGGGAAAGAGGGAGGCAACACTTGTGCTTTGCCGCTCTCTCCTTCCTAATCGATGAAAGTGGCCCACACGGAGCTCTGAAGGATAATCGATACCGCCCCGCCCCCCCCCCCACCCCCCCGCCCCACCCACCCCCTTACTCCCTATCTTTTTTCTTAACTGTCCGATTTGTTGCTGAGTCTGACAAAATGCAGTAAGTGGTGTGTGTGTGTGTGTGTGTGTGTGTGTGTGTACTTGTTGGGCGTGGACCCCCCCCCCCCTGATGGCTTCTCTCTCGGGGTGGGGGTGAACGGTTTGATCAAGTGAAGCTTACTTGATAAAATGAATTAGAAAAAGCGAACACATCCACGGACCTCTGTAAAAAAAAATAAGACCTACATAAATAAACGGAATTTGTATTTAAAACAACGACATATAAGTCGCTAATTTTTTTTTTT
This sequence comes from Hippichthys cyanospilos, assembly GCF_059441005.1. NCBI lineage: Eukaryota > Metazoa > Chordata > Actinopteri > Syngnathiformes > Syngnathidae > Hippichthys > Hippichthys cyanospilos. The sequence goes on from NC_142371.1 coordinate 20,889,303, forward strand.
TATTTCGCTCCAAGCCGACGACGGGAAGCGTCGGACTATTACTTAGGCTTGCGGTTCTCCAATGGGGGTACTTGAAAAAACTTCACATGAGATTTGAAATAAAACAAACAAACATGCAAACGTCATGATTGAATGAATTAATTTCTTGTCACGTGCCACCGCTCGTTACCTGTCAGGTTAATGATTTTTTTGTGAACACATCTCTACTATAATCCCAAAAGGGGACACTTTTCAGTTGATTATTCTTCTGCGGACAATTATTTATTCATAATTATTTCTTTTCGAGGACAGGTCTGACACTTCGTGTTGATTACTTTTTTGGAGACAAATGTTTATGAATAATTAGGTTACTTATTTGTTTTTTTAAACAAATCTCTGTGACTGTGACCCCCAAACATGACGCTTTATGTTGAATATTTTTCTGTGGACAAATATCCATTTAAAATGATTTCTTTCGAGAACAGGTCTGACACTTTGTGTCGATGACTTTTTGGCGGGCAAATATTTCTTAATAATGAAGTGAATTTTTGATTTTTATGAATATATCTCGACCGTAACCCCAACACAGGACACTTTCTGAGAACAGGACACTTTCTATTATATATTTTGTCAGCTGTAATTTCAACACGGCGATATTTTTGCGCAAGGTCATCGTAGTGTCAAAATGTGCTATCGTCACATGCCTGCTGTAATAGAAAGGAACATTTTCGTTGTGCGGTGAGGTACATTTTCTTTTCAAACTAAGAGCAAATCCATTAGAACATGAATCCACTTTTTTTTTTTTCCCCCCAAATGGCGTTATTGTGATTCCTTTAAAAACCGTCGCATGCCTTTATTTTCTTCCGAGCCAGAAATAAAACAGATTAGCGAGACGTCCTCGATAATCACTGTTTATCTCAACGGCGGCCTCCTCATCTCACTCCAACTGCTGACGCACGCCTGCCCTAACTTCCCTCCCAGTAAGGTTAGCTTGCTGAGCAAACACCAGGCTAAAGAGTGGATTCCCTTTTTTTTTTTTTTTTTTTCCCATCCTCCTTCCCTGCTTTAGTTTGCCGCGTGAGCACAGGGGAGGATTTGGGAAGCCTCGGCCTTGCTAAGCCACTTCATTGTATTCCCCTCCATCTTCGCTCCTCACCCTCCCTTTTTTTGTCTTTGGCCGTTCCCACACTGTCTCGCTCTGAGCTCACGTCTAGTCGGCCCGGATCAAAAAGCTGTGTCGTCATAGAAATACTACATATCTGTTTGACCTTATATTCATTTATTTATGTATGGTAAGGGAAGTGTAATGATTTAAATGAGGCTGTCGAAATGGATCTGTTATCGTTGCTCGAGTATATAAGAGGCTGTGAACCTTCAAATACTTCCGTCTCATTACCAACTAATTGCCTTTGTGCAATAACCGTACAACGGTGCACATCTCGCTTGTCTTTTGTTTATAAATATGCTTTGCATGACATAAAGTATTTACAAGCTCAGTTAAAAATGGAGTGGGGAAAAAAAGCACTACAGTGATCCCTCCTACTTAGCGGTCTCAGCTATCGCGGTTTCAGTACTTTGCGGGTTTTTCCAGGAGAAATTACAAATATTTCAAAGTAAAAAAATAATTTGAAAAATGCGCAAAAATGTATTCATCAAATAACCAAGTAATATTAGTTAATAACTAAGTTAAGAATTCTTCAAGCGTTAAAGTTCGTGACTTTTTCTTTATCTTATTTTGAAATGCGTGCTTTTAATTTGTCGGGTCGCGTTGCATTTCCGTTTCCTGTTTTACGTTCTCTGTGCGTCATTCGGCTCGTTACGGCGACGTAGTGAATGACAACGTAAGCTCATATTTATAGTTTATTATCATTTATGTTGATAACGCACGCCACTGCCTATGTTTAGTAAGCGATGAGTATTTATTCTGTTTATGTGTTTGTTTGTGTAGAGGTTGCACTTTATAGTTAGTAGTTGTTGTTAGTTGTCGCTAACCCGCTAATGTCGGCTAAAAATACTGTAAATTCATAGATTAAGTGTTTATATGTTAGTTGACTGACTTTAAGATTGTTGTTAATTTATTATTAAACAGATACTACATGATTCACCATACATGAGCCAAAATAAATGTCAAGTTCAACGTGATGACTTGCTTTTTCATGTCTCATACATGATCTATAAGGTCTCCCCCTATTGGTCAATGTCTTTTATTGACAGTTCAAGTCTATTGAGTGAAATTTCAGCGTCCTTTACTTGTGGTGTAATGACAATGAAGAAATCTTGTAAACTTTGTACATTTCCAGTATATACATTATAAACAGAATGGGATACAGCGCATTCAAACTTGATCATGTTTTTACCAAATTTCTTTGTCGCTTTACTTTATATTCCCTGCATTTTGTCCTTTTACACTATTGTCCTTTTGCAAGTAGGTGATTTGTGAGCACATCAGGTGAATTGTCATCAAGCCGTGCATACACATCCATAATGTACCGTACATACTCACATGCACTTGTCTCACTGAGATATTCAACAGCTTTCCGCCATCTCTACGGGTGGAGAGAAACAATTACGGCGGCGAGATGACAAACGCCACATCCTCCTCACTTTACTGGGCTCAGGCTGTTAAACGTATGCGGTAATTACCTCTCGCCGGCAATACTTGCTGTCACTTTATTAGCTCGCCCCTAACAAGGCTTTTTACGGCATAAATAGACGCCGATGAAATGGCAATTAACCTTGCAAATGGGTATAAATGAGCGTCGGCCAGACGAGGCTATTGACAGGGGGGGGGGGGGGGGGGGTGCGGTATGTCGAGGGGGCAGGGCAGGGCGGGAGACGCTCGCAGAGCATGCCGGGAGACTACGCGGCCGCGGGAGAGCTGCTCCCACGGTTTTTGTTGTGTCTGCTCCCGAGCAATTGTTTTGGTCCCTATTAACCTCCTGGCCCCCGTGTTTGGGAGCCGATTCAAAGTGACAGACATGGCCTGGTGACATGGGCGCCGAGGAGTGCTTCTAACAGGGGCTTCAGGACAGGGGAGGAGCCCCCCCCTACCTACTTTGTCTGGATAAATAAAGAAGGGGTTGATACGGTGAGCGGATAAGCCACAAGGCAGTTGCTTTGGATTTTACTTTAGCTGGAAGTGTAATCGTCGGTGCTTTGAGATTTTCTTGTGTCAGCTTGTGCTGCTGTCATTTTCAACTCCAGCCATTCATTTTTTTTATTTATTTTATAGGCCCAGCAGTGTGAGCAAGAAAAATCAGGCGTCTAAGTCCCCCTCCACTTTGTCCAACTCTTTTCGAGTTCACCAAATAACTCCAAGGCCAAACAAGTGACATGTCCTGGCCCGAGACCACTTGCCGGTAGGACCTACTCAGAAAACTCCATCAGGGAGAGAGACATCTACCGGGCATTTTACCGAGATGCTCGAGCCACCTCTGATTTTGAGGTTGTGGTCAGAGTACACCGAAATTTAACCAACCGCGGTCTTGCGTTTCTGTGTTATTACCGATTCATCCCTTGTCTCAAGACCCGTTTTTTATGTTCTCAACAATAGGCTTCAGGTCCGAAAGCCAGGGACCACCACCAACCAGTCTTAAGTCTTAAAGTCTCAATTTTGAAGCAGACACCTTACTTTCTCCACCAACGTGCTGCCCTCGAAAGACATGTGACTTTTGAGTAAAACATTCCTAATACAATCTTTGTGTTGGGCGTAAATATGAAGAGTCCTCCCGCAATCGGACCTCCCCCAGGGCTTAATCTTTTTTTTTTCATACCACATACTTGCTCGCAACCATGTTGTCTCTGAGCAGAGTACGTATTGCCAAAAGAGCCTTGAGAGCCACGGCTTTTGTTACGCAGCGGCACTGTGTTTTTCTTTAGCTTTCAATGCTTGTTCTCTCATCTTCTGTGAGGGAACACGGTATGCCCTTTTACCATGCCAAATACATTTAAACCTTGAGCAGCTAACCATATTTTAAAACTGCAGTTAGGCATCAGACAAGCCAAAATATTCTTCTTTGAGCCCGCCATATATTATCCAGTTCTTCAACATCCGCGGTTGGGGTTAATACCTTGTCGCTTCGTATCCACAGAGCACTGCTGATTTTTATCCCTTGAAAAAGACCATAAGCAGAAACCTGTCACACTCATTGAGAACATACAGTTTACTGACTCCCCCCACCCCTCTGGGGCCTTACCTGTCCTCTCATCAAACTCTTGCCACACATCGAGAGCTGGTGGGAAGGAGAAAAGGATAAGTGCAAGAGGAGTAGACCTGTGAGGATGAACCGCGGGATTTAGAGTCCTAAGGGTCGGGCGGTACGCCAGATAGTCTTGCCCAAAGTCGTGCGGATCACATGAAGCTGTCAAGCAGGGGCTGCAAGATGTAAGAGCAACGGTTAGCCTCCAAAGATGGGAGTCCCAGCTAGGAAGCTCAGCGGAGAGCAGATCCGCAGAGCTTAAGCGGAGGATCAGGCTTGTTTTACCGGAAACTGTCAAAGGTAGCGAGTAGGTAGGAGGAAGCCGAGAATATGTTTGCGTGTGTGCGCCTGTGTGTGAGAGAGACCAGAGAACCAATGAGTAGGGAAGAGAAATGGAAGTTCAAGACTAATTGCTCACGATGAAAAGAACGGTACTCGGTAGTTCACACACTTGCACTAAAGCCGAGCAAAGGATCGGCACCAATCGAATTTGATACGCCTTCGTAAATCACCACCTGTTACATATGCAATGCTTGACTTTAAGATTGATATAAGATAGGTGAACCCTTGTACAGGGATCCATGTTTCCACCACTTCAATTCAGTTGATCGTAGTGTTTTTCAGATCGGTAAATCCTGAAGTCATGCGATTAACTCAGGAAAAAAACTTGTTTCTATATAAAACCTGTATAAAAAAACCTGTTTATATATTGCTCAACTTAATGACAACTTCATTTCCGTCATTATTCCAGTGCGATGTTTGGGCCCAAGTCACAGGGGGTATTTGTCATTTGGTTGCCACCGGATGGACGTGCAATTCCGGTTGATGAGATTAATCCGTTCCGCGGTTGGGATCGTAACGCGAATTTGCCGTGTGGCCGGCGATCTTAATTTGTTAATCTGTGTAAAAACGCCAAAGTTGTGCATACTTATTAAAAATTGGGATCAAAATAGTATAGTAAATGCTACCTCAATATAATATACATGTGTACAATTAAATAACATCATATATACAGTAAACTATGTAGAAAGGATTTATTTACCTTTGACCCTTGTTATGGGCATATTCCCTAGCAAAGGTAGCCTCGGTTTGGCTAGCTCAGCTTTCTTCGTATTATCTCCAGTTTCGTTTTCGCTCTTTATCATCACTGGCAATCTTGGGACTCGTGGTTAACCGATTCATATTAGTTATTTTTTTCATTTGCACTAAAATGCTGAATGAATACGACTTTGAAAGCACTCTCACGCGAGATCAAGTCTTTAGGCAGCCATCTTTGTGACCCCATGCGCCGACCAATAGCAGAGCAGCGTCTTCGTGAGCCCATGACCAACAGTAGGCCAGTATTTTAGGGAGCCGAGATGCCGACCAATAGCAGACCAGAAGTTGTAGTGACGCGTTGCAGCGGAGGCGGTTTGACGGCAGCAAAAAATAAGAGCAATTACCTGAAAACGCCTGAACAGGGAGGCAAAACAACAAACGCAACCAATCCCACGGGACATGACGGTTGTTGATGCCAATCGTAAAGCGGATAAAATGCCTTAAGGAGGGGATGAAAAACCTCAGTATTCCAAATCGTAACGTGTAAGCCGGGGACGCTGTAAACCGGGAGTCCACTGTAGTTTATTTAGGCCCAGAGCGTTAAAAATTACGCATAAAAATCGGACCTCTGCCGGCTTTGATTACAAGGGCGTAAAAATGCTCAATCATGCCGTATTCTAGGTAGGTGTACCCCACTTGATGACAGTAAAGGGCCGCGGCGGTTACGATCGGGGCTTAAATTTGACGAGGCACGCGAGTCACGTTTTAGCGCATCCGGGTGAAAAGTTCTGTTAAATTACGCAGAAGGAGCTAGCGAGACCTTGTCAGGACGTGGCGTGGGCGTCCGCGGGAAGCTCGGCGGACGGACGCGGCACCGCGTTCATGCCCCCCGGAATGTTGTGTCAAGACTCATGACCGTGCCGGGCAAACGCACGCACGCATAGGGAGAGGCGGGCATTAAAGGGCAAGAGAGGGGAAAGGCGCCCACGCTCTCTTTTCGCATCCGAGCGGAGTTTTCTCAAAGACGCGTCGACTGGTTTGAAGAGAAAGCCATTAAAGTGTACGTCCTTGCACCTTTTTGTTCTCCGAATGCCGTGGAAACGCCTTTGTTGGTGCCAAGGTGCCGCGGGATGCGAGGCGGCCGTCAGCCAGATGCTCCGTTGAGCTGCTTCAATCGAAATAGAAAAACCTTGACTCGTGAAACTTTGTGCTTGTGGGTTTGTTTTTTTTGTTTTTTTGGGGTCGGAGATATACATCGTTAAGTGCACTTAACAATGCGTTACAAATAAGATTAATAAAGGCTTAATGACTTTTCTCTAATTGAATATTAACTACCGCTTATCAGTGTCTTTCATTCACACTTAATTGCCACGATTTTCCTTTTTTTATGCTGCTTTTTTTCCTTGTTTTCCGGGCAAAAGGCGTATGTTCCGCATGGTTGAATCCCTCCGCCTTGATTTTATTTCCTGCTAATTGTTTTAAATCCCAAGTGTTCCGCATCATCCGCAACTGTCATATGCATGGTTGCCATGACCTTGGATCTGTGAACGACAAACAAAACTCAAGCTTGCCTCACCGCTTCAAAAAGAAAGAAAAATATGGGACAAAAATAATATACAGTAACAGATTATTAATACTTTTTTAGTACAACAAAATGTCCTGCAAAATACAGTCATCTGTAATACCTTAGATCATAGGTGTGGAACTCCAGTCCTCGAGGGCCGGCATCCTGCATGTTTTCCGGTATTCTTTCGCCAACACACCTGATTCAAATGATTAGCTCATTAGCAAGCTCTGCAGGAGCTTCAAAATGATCCCAATCATTTGAATCAGGTGTTTTGGAGGGAAAAGGTTTGAAAACATGTAGGATACCGGCCCTCGAGGACTGGAGTTCCACACCTGTGCCTTAGATCATGGGTGTCAAACTCCAGTCCTGGAGGGCCGGTATCCTGCGTGTTTTCTTGGTTTTCTCTCCGCAACACACCTGATTCAAGCGGTTATGTCGTTAGTAAGCTCTGCAGAAAATTGAAAATTATCCTAGTCGTTTGAATCAGGTGTGTTAGAGTTAAAAAACATGCAGGATGCCGGCCCTCCAGGACTGGAATTTGACACCTGTGCCTTAGATTGTCTTTAATATTACGTTACCATAAATAACAGCAACGTACAAGCCTCAAGAATTTTTCAAATTTCTGATTCGAGGAAAGTTTTGTTTTGGGGAGAATAAAATTAAATAACCTACTAAATATAAATCTTTTTTTTTAATTTGAAGTATAGTTTCTTTAAATGTTTACAGAATTTAAAAAAAATCTATTTAAAGATAGATGTATGTAAAGATGACACTTTTGAGTTATATTTTCACAATATTTCAGACATAGATTTGCTATTGTGAAAAGTCACTTGTTGTTGTGAAAAAAAATCTGGCTGCAAATATGATTTCTTTGTACTGTTGTTCTACTGTACTCTATACCCGCCCAAGTTTATAAAATACCGTATTTTCCGCACTATAAGGCGCACCGGATTATAAGGCGCACCCTCAATTAATGACATATTTTGAAACTTCCTCCATATATAAGGCACACTTTCTCCATATTTAAGGCACACACTCCTGGTTAAAATGATTTTAGTTTATCATTCCACCAAAATATTTCAAGCACCTGCCTTTATTTTCTACATTAGTGTTTTTTTTTTTTTTAACTGCCTTTAACCTCAAAGGCTTTTATATGAAAAATTGTTTCGGATTCTTCAATATTTTCGGGTGGTCAGAGACCCTGTAAGCCACGAGAAAACATCTACACCTGCAACAGGATGAACATTTGAAGTTTTTAGAAGTATTCAATGTGGTCTGTTTACAATTGATACCAAAAGGGGAGAAAATATGTTTTTAAATGTTTGGTATTTATTTAGTATTTTGGGACTGTACTTATGTTGTTGCGGAATTCATATTTATTGGTATTTGAAAGATCATCCCAATACTTAAAAAAAAAACGGGCAATTTGGAGAAATACTTGGAAAATAACTGAATTGAGGCCTCCATCTTGGAAGGTAAACGTTTTTCCAGGAATTGCCTGCACCCAGTCTAAACCTCGTGTAGTTTTTTGACCATTTTGGGCTCATTTTCATCCGAGTTTCATCATTTGTATTTTAGCCAAGGGACGGTATATTCTTGGTCGTGTGATAACTTGGTAGTGCCATGTTGAAATTTGACATGTATCACCATCTGGGTGAAATTTCAGCTCCCTAACTCTATTTTTTTTCCATGCTTTCCCTTTGATGTGACATTGGTCAAAATACTGCCTCAAGGGAAAAACCACCATTTTCTGGAGGCACTCACGTTTTTTTTTTCTTTTCCAAATAAAATCTAGGCGCTTCCTGTTATGATTATAGAATGGATGCGTTGGCATCCGTTACCTGTGGCTAGCCAAAGAAACGCAAGCGGAGGCACTTGTCTGCAGGGTACTGACCGAGTGCACAAAGGGCTTTGTGTTGTGTCCAACCCGAATATTAACTGACACGAGGCCGCCGCGTCCGCCAAGAGTAATTCGCAGTGATTGGGCGCTTCTGCTGGGAGGCATGACTTTGGCCCCCACTTTCCAGGCCGCCCCGGGGCATCGTGGGAAGTTGTTATCCCGGTCCGCTTCACGCAACGCGTCCGTTGAGACCGGCGAAAGACAATCGATATGTCTTTCAACTGTTGCCACGGTTGTCTGTATGTCCGTCCTCTGCGTCTTGTCACACCTTCGCGTGGCGTTACCGCACTCGTGCTAGCATGCGCGCCGCAGCATGTGCTCCTCTTTGCTAGCTCGGCTTTGACACATAAGAGCCGCGGGGCAAATTGGCGAGTGCAAAGGGATGCTTAGCCCGATTTCTTTCCCTCTCGGTGCCCGTGGATGCCCCGCAGGCGAGAGAGGCTCCGCGCCACGCGGCCTTCGTCGTCACTCGCGTGCTGCGTTAGCCGTCCCTGAACGCTTCACGGTTATTGTTTCAACTGCATTTTCTCAACATCAAGGGCCAGGGACTTTCTTTTTGGATGTTCAATTCAGTTCTCCCCAACTTTTTTTTTTTTTTTTTAGCCATGGGACAGCAAGGCAAACTTCTACACGGTTTATATATCCTTTTGAGATCTAGCCTATCGTTTGCATCCACTGTAGCGAACATTCAATTTTGGATGACATCCTGGCCTTTCCAATGATTATCTCATGTGTTTCGCCCAGATGTGGGATTGACTTTGTTGTCTCGCAGAGACAAAATTGACACTGCCGTGGACGCAAATGAATAGGCTGCGTCTTGGAAGGATATGCAGTAAAAATCTCCAACAAAACCTGCAGGTGCAAAAAAATTCATGCATTGAAGCCTTTTCCTCTTTCTTAGTTCCTCATACAATGAAAAAAAACAAACCTGTTACATCATATAAAATGTTTTTTTCTTCTGTACTTGCCTTGCACTGAAATTCACTATGGCGAAAACGAGGTTGCAGCAAAATTCGAGCTTGGTCTATACTTGACACGCCGGCACGTCTTTTGCAGCACTTTGTACTCGGTGCGGCTTTCCCCCGCAGTCAGACGATATTCTCCGATACTATAGGTGGCAGTAAATGGACTCTACTGCATACAAGCAAAACTACTCTATAACAGAGGTAGAGAATCCTAGTAGATTCAAATGTTTTTAAACAGACTCCTCATGTCTTCCAACGTGGTGCTTTCCAAGAAATGGATGTAAGTATGAAAATGCATGCTTATTGCAGTTTTGACCATTTCTTTTTTTTCAATGTGGGCTAGTGGGATGGATTCGTTTTTAACTTGTCAGATTGTAGATTGCGCAAAACGTTTTATGTTTATGTCCGAGACATAGATTTGCTATTGTGAAAAGTCCCTTGTTGTTGTGAAAAAAATCTGGCTGCAAATACGATTTCTTTGTACAGTCGTTCTACTGTACTCTATACCTGCCTAAGTTTGCCTATAAAATACCGTATTTTCCGCACTATAAGGCGCACCAGATTATAAGGCGCACCCTCAATCAATGACATATTTTGAAACTTTCTCCATATATAAGGCGCACCGGATTATAAGGCGCACCCTCAGTTAATGACATATTTTAAAACATTTTCAATCGTAATATAGTAATACTCAAAGTAATAACAATTATAACTCTCAATAGCATAACTCAATGTCAATAAGACCAAGCGTATTCAACTGTAAACACACAAACAATTAAAGCTTACTTTATCACTTCATTACCCATCTACCAATCCCAATCTCAATATCGATCCATATATAAGGCGCACCTGATTATAAGGCGCACCATCAGCTTTTTAAAAAAATTAAGGCTTTTAGGTGCGCCTTATCGTGCGGAAAATACGGTAGCCTACAGGCCCTATATCATAGACAGTACAGTGATACCTTGAGATACCATTTTAGCACTTGCTTAGCACACTCACTTGTTTCTGAAATGTCGTTTTTTTCCCTTTCCCATCATTCTTCACCAAACCCCATCTTTGTTGATTATTTTCGATCCATTAATTAATTTTACCGCCCGTTTGCAAGAACCCCGGCTACGTGTCGACCATACCGAAAAGCTGGCTCGTTATGAGCAATAACCTGGCATCTTTCTTCGTGATTCACGCGCCGCATCCTCGCACGCCGCGTCCTCCTCTAGGTGTCGGCATCTGTTTCTTGGCCGGGCCCCCCGCTGAGAGAACGGCGCGCAAATGAACGATAAGAGCCGTATCCCCTCCCTGCCCGCAATGTGATACTGCGGCTGCGGGGATGTAAAACCGCCCGCCGATTATCCCCTAATTAACGCTGATACCTCCCTCATGGACAATGTCCCATCTCATCAGCAAGCCGACGCATCTTAATGTTAGCCGCTAACGGCCTCGCTCGCATATGTCAGTCCTCGTTAAGGGACTGCGCCCGTAATGTCCTCCCGTTTAATGGCTTGTAAAACGATGGTTAACACTCACTATTTGGCTTGCCTTCCACGCCGACACGGCCGCATGACAGATACGGTATGACGGAGCAGCCTTTGGGGGGGGCCTAATTGTAGACCCGACAACTACTCCCCGTGTTTGAGGCAAGATAACTACGAGGAGCTGAGCGGTTTGGGTCGAGTCGCATCATGCCCGCCTCGGGCTAAAGTGACAACGAGTATTAGAAATTATTAAGTGCCAATCCCGTCAACCCCGTAAGTTGTGCATTAACGGGAGCACGCTGAGAATGTAGACGTCAAAGAAAAGAAATTCAATTTTTTCATTTTTTTTCCTCTTTTAAAATGCAACTATTAAATCGTTAAATGACAAGACATAGACAGCTGCGCCCATTGGAAACTCAGCGTGAAACGAAGTGACTTAACAAAGTTGCTTCATTTTTCCAATCAATTTGTTCTTAGTTTGAAAGGAAACCGGTATTGTTCCACCTGTCACGGCATTGAATTGGATTTGCCGATACAGATGGAAACCCGGGTAAAATCTCACAAATGCCCCAAGTGTCTTTATGTTACCCCCCTTTGAGACGGATTTTCACTGTGTTAAATCAAAATAAGATATTTACATTTTCAGAAATCATTATCGATAAATCAGCCTATTTGCTGACATTACGAAACGAACCACGAATCGAATTCGATGGGAAATCCTATTTTTTGAATTAAGAAATAGAATTTGAAATCTTTTTTGAAATCAAACTCCTCGATGAATCAGCCACATATTTGACGGATTAATGAACTAATCTTGCGCGGCCTTTATTTATTTATTTACTTTGAATTACATCATGTTTGGGTGGGTATGGCACGTGTTGGGAAGCGAAAATTTTAAACAATTAAACCTTTCCGCTTTTCAAAGTTGACATCAGCCTCCATTAGGAGCGAAGAAATATGTCACGCGATGTACTGTACCCGCTCGCCGCCATTAAAAGCAAAATGTCACTGGAAGCCGAAGAATTCATTCTTATCTCAAGAGACGAGCCGAACTCGGCCACCGTCTCCGCATTCTTGTTGCATTATGAAAAAGCAAACATAATTATTTTTGATTTCCCGCTTTCCCGCCGGAGCATTTGGTCCCGCCGCCCCGCTCCTTTCCCACCGCTCCGACCCCCCCCCCCCACTTGATTGAGGGCTAATGAAAAAGCTGTCCTGAGCACGGCTGCCTCCCTTGTATCCATTAGGAATAATTAGACGGGAACAATTTTGATGCCTGTAACCTCGGCGAGTGTGGCTAATGGCGTTATAAATTGCTCCTTGTCCTGGGCCGCGGCGAGCGGCGGCGCGCGAATGGCGGGGGCGAGAGACGCTTAATTCAAAAGCACTCTGTCAACAGCTCTGATTTGTGTGCTTAATGAGAGCGTTTAAAACAACAGGCACAGCTCATGCATCCTAATGCCCGTGGCGGGAGCGGGTTCGATAAAGAGGCTTGTCCGCCATAATTAGCCGCGACAAACGCCCAGGATTAAGAGACAAGGGGAAAGCGGGTGCGGGGAGGGGACTCGTAAAAATGGCCTTCGCTGTGACTGACTTTCTTCTTAAAGTCCTCCCCTCTCGTTAACAGTGTGACTTACTGCATTTTTCAGTCATCGTTGTCTTTGGGCTGACAGCTTCATTGCTTGTTTTGTTGACGCGCTTAAGACTCTTTGCTTCCTTATGTTTACTACGCACAAAGGGTCTACAGTGGACTCTATCCCTTTGTCTTCTTTTGGCTACTTACTAGAGGTTGCACAGAGTAGGGCTGTATTTAAGTCTTTATGGAGTCCGCGTCACAAAGGTCCGAGTCCAAGTGGAGCCCGAGTCGCAAAGTTCTCCGCCCGTGTCAAGTCTGAGTCGCAAAGGTCCAAGTCCTAGTCAAGCCCGAGTCACAAAGATCCGAGTCCACGTCAAGCCCGTCTAAATAGTCCGAGTCCAAGTCAAGCCCGAGTCACAAAGTTCCGAGTCCTCGTCAAGCCCGTCAAAATGGTCCGAGTCCAAGTCAAGCCTGAGTCACACAGGACCAAGTCAAGTCTGAGTCACAGGGTCCGAATCCGAGTCAAGTCCGAGTCACAAAGGTCCGAGTCCGTGTCGAGCCCGAGTTACGAAGGTCCGAGTCCACGTCAAGCCCGAGTCACAAAGGTCTCAGTCCGTGCCAAGCCTGAGTCACAACGGTCCAAGTCAAGTCTGACTCGCGGGGTCCGAATCCTAGTCAAGTCCGAGTCACAAAGGTCTGAGTCCATGTCAAGCTCGAGTCACAAAGGTCCGGGCCCACGTCAAGCCCTAGTCACAATGTCTGAGTCCAAGTCAAGCCTGAGTCACAAAGGTGCCAGTCCAATTCAAGCCAGAGTCACAAAAGTCTCAGTCCGTGTCAAGTCAGAGTCACAAAGGTCCAAGTCTGAGTCGCAGGGTCCGAATCCAAGTCAAATCCAAGTCGCACACGTCCGAGTCCATGTCAAGTCTGAGTCCATGTCAAGTTCAAGTCACAAAGGTCTGAGTCCATGTCAAGCCCGAGTCAGAAAGGTCTCAGTCCGTGTCAAGTCTGAGTCACAAAGGTCCGGATACACGTCAAGCCCGAGTCACAAAGGTCAGAGTCTAGGTCAAGCCCGAGTCACAAAGGTCTCAGTCCGTGCCAAGCCTGAGTCACAACGGTCCAAGTCAAGTCTGAGTCGCGGGGTCCGAATCCTAGTCAAGTCCGAGTCACAAAGGTTTCAGTCCGTGCCAGGCCTGAGTCACAACGTTCCAAGTCAAGTCTGAGTCGCGGGGTCCGAATCCTAGTCAAGTCCAAGTCACAAAGGTCTGAGTCCGTGTCAAGTTCGAGGCACAAAGGTCCGGATCCACTTCAAGCCCGAGTCACAAATGTCCGAGTCCAAGCCCAGCCCGAGTCAGAAAGGTCTCAGTCCGTGTCAAGTCTGAGTCACAAATACACGTCAAGCCCGAGTCACAAATGCCGAGTCCAAGTCGAGCCAAAGTCACAGCACTTCGAGTCCAAGTCAAGTCCAAGTCACAAAGGTCCAAGTCGAGTCTGACTCGCAAAGGTCGACGGACTTTATGGCAGCGAACTACCCAGCTCTGCTCGTATTCCCTTTCGAATTTTCTGTTATTGTGCAATTTGGGCTTTTCTGAGGGAAATCGAAGGCGGCTAGCGTCTGAATACGTGCGATCATATTTCAAGGTTTACAATCACTTGTCCAGTTCTATGAACTGCCACGGCGGCAGCATTCAGGTACAACGGCTATTATCCCAGACGACATCTTGGACAGCTTGGCTTCATGTGAAATGGAAAATAACAGGAAACGTGACGTGACAGATAAAAACAGACACAGACGAAGACAAAAAAGACACTGTACGACAGCGACTTTCACGCCAAAGGAGGCGCGACAGCGTAAAACTGCTAAGGGGGTCTCCAGTAGACGTTTTAATCACGTGTGTCTTGCAGAAGGTCTTCTAAAGAACTGTCTGTCTGGCCGGCTCTAATGAATGGACGAGGAGAGAGTGACAGAGACGGGGGCCGCCTTAAAAGGTGTCCCGTCTCCCCCCAAAGTAAATGCATGCTGACAAGATTAATTGAGCATTGCAGATGGTAAAGTGTGAAACCCGCACCTACAATAAAACGGCCACGCACACACACACGCACGGCTGATAAACACACTCAGGCACGCTAGGAGAGAAGCTGGTCTAGCAGCGTCCACGTGTCTGGCCCGACACAAATGACTTGATGGGCAGTTAAATGCAGGGGTCGAGGGTTAAATGAACACTGTTGTTTATGAGGATGCGCTGTGAATCCATTTGCATTCTAATATTCGCTCAATTTTCACACATACGCACACACTTATGAAGAGTTCGTGGGGAGTAAAAGGGGTGAGAGATGACTGGTAGACGGCGTGTTTAAAAAAAAAAAAATCCCATTATCTAGTTATTTATGAAATGCACGGACCCGCAAACCTCGGTGCCCTTGTTTTGTTGAACGTGAACCCGACACGATTGCGGCACGTGACGACGCCCATTGCTTTACATTTTCAATACTATTAGAACTGTAGAAAAATTCAACACGAACCTATCCGGCAGCTTGTCCACTCGTGGGTCCTGGTGACTCGTGCAATTAACAAACGGTAGACAAATATAGATTGAATGGCCAATAAACCGAAAACGATTTGAAATACACCTAAAGGAACCTGTGAAATGCAGTGGACCCCCGTGTTACGGCGTCCTTGTCTTACGTTGTTTTCATGTTGCAATGTGGAACACTGTGTTTTTTCTTCCTCTCTCTACGGTATTTTTCCCGCTTTGCAACAAAACAAACTGTCCTGACCCCAGGGGAGTGGCTGCATTTGTGTTGTTTTGCCTCCATCTGCTGGCGTTTTTTGTTAATTGCACTTATTTACTATTGCCGTCAAACTGCTTCCGTGCAACGCGTGACAATGCTGGTCTGCTATTGGCCGGCCTCACTGGCTTCACAATGGCAGAATGGTAAAGCTTTGTGCTATCGTGAGTGGTTACAAAACCGTATTTATCGTGCATTTTACTGCTTAATTCAAACTTGAATTAGCTCGCCATTGGTCCCAAGATTGCTAGCGATATTAAAGAGAGAAGTAAGAAAATGATTTATATGGAAACGAAGCTGGAGATAATCAAGAAATACTAAGCTACCCTTACTAGGGAATATAGGCATAACAAGCGCCACTCAATGGTAAATAAATCCTTTCTATATTTTTTATTTATGATGTTTTTTTGATTGCATACAGGTATATTATATAAATAGTGCTTACTATACTATTTTGGTACCAATTTTTAATATGTATGTACAAATATATGGTCACAGCCTAGAACCATGCGTGAGTCTAGGACTGTGTGATCATAGTCTAGACTGTGTGGTCACTGTTTTGAGCCAATCATGTGGGCTGAAGTATGACCATAATCTAGACCTTGTTTGGTCATTTTGTCCAGACAGGTATTCCTTCTCACTGACAAACACTATGTGTTTAGTCTCCAACAACTGCCTCGTTATTGTGTAGAACTGCGTGGTTATAGACCTGGATTGTGTGGTTGCTGTCTAGATCTGTTTGATCAGTTTCAAAACGTGTTTACAACCATGTGAGTAGAGTAATAGTGTGGGGCCATAGTCTAGAACTGTGCAGTCCTAGTCTAGAGCTGTGTGTGGTCATAGTTTAAACCTGAATTTAGCACTGCGCTGTCACAATCGAAAACTCTGTATGATTAAAGTCCAGGCAGATGGGTTTTCACACTCGAGCACTATTTATGGGAATACGGTATGGTATTAGTCAAAGACTGTTTGGCGTAGGATCGTGTGGTTATATCTTGGATTGTGCTTTAAATCATCTCTTAAATTGACCTCAGTCTGATTTTGTGAAAACGCGTCAGATATGCAGTATCTATTCTTCGCATTGGGTATTTCGTTTGGGAATGTTTATGTACCTTTGGATGTTTTTGTTGCTTTAATTAAAACACCTTCTTTCCCTTGGATTCCGAACAGCCGATTTGATCGGGTGATTAACGATAATGGGTTTTGGGCATCCCTGGTTTTAACGTGTAAAACCGGTTCATCGCTCTCAACCATGGAAACCGTCCACGCCGCTGACGGAGAAATCAGACTCCTACTTGGAATCCATTCAATGTCTCGTTTTGGCAGAAGACATAAAAGTGCAAAAGTAAGCGAACCACTATGAATGTTATGACTTGAAAACATTCGCAGTCATTCAGTATCACGCGTGGACACAAAACATTCCCAGATGGGACACCATTATCATCTAGACGGGACATTATTACAACCGGTCCGCGTTTGCGCTTCTTTGGCGATTTAAGCCGGTCTTTACGAGCGGTCGCGAGCCGAGGGACGCGCGCGGGAGGAAATCGATGTAAATCGTAACAAGCTCTTTAGCCTAATGCTCCTATTTAAACACGGAAGGGATCATCATTTCCCCCCTTTTAGCCGGCAGCCTTGCGCATCAAGCCAAGGAGCGCTCATTACGTGTAAACAAACGCAAGGATTATTCACACGAGCTCCCTCCAAAGTGAATCCGCTTACTTTTGCTAGGTAACGCCTTTGAATGCCAATATCACAGGCGCCGTTTGCTAAAAGTCTAACAGTGTCGATGGCGGCCTTATTGAGATGATGTCTTTGGGAAAATCAAATACGGTGGTACAGCTACTTGCGAAATTAATTTCGTAACGTGAATTATTCACAAGTAGAGGTGCTTTTTACATGTAAATAGCCTAATCGGTACCAAAAACGCTCCTAAACCCTTTGAATTAATCCATCCATTCATTTTCTATAGCCGCTTGTCCCCACAGGGGTCGCAGGCTTGCTGGCGCCTATCTCAGCTGGCTTCGGGCGATAGGCGGGGGACACCCTGAATTGGTTGCCAGCCAATCGCAGGGCACACAGAGACCAACATCCAATCACGCGCCCAATCACACCTAAGGACAATTTAGTACATAGGTGTCGGACTCCAGTCCTCGAGGGCCGGTATCCTGCTTGTTTCCCGGTTTTCTCTGCCCAACACACCTGATTCAAATAATTAGCTTATCATTAGCTCCGCAGGAACTTGAAAAGCATCCTCTTCATCTGAATCTGGTGTGTTTGAAAGAGAAGCTTCAAAAACATGCAGGATACCGGCCCTTGGGGACTGGAATTCGACACCTGTGATTTAGTATGTCCAAGTCACCTGCCATGCATTTTTTTAGAGTGTGGGAGGAAGCCGGAGTGCCCGGAGAGAACCCACGCGGGCTCGGGGAGTACATGCAAACTCCACACAGGCCGGAGCCAGGTGGATTTGAACCGGGACTTTTGAACTGTGAGGCGGACTTGCTATTCACTGCGCCACTACAGCCGGGCACTACAGTACAGTACAGTACAGTACACCACAGCACCAAAAATCAAGCAAAATATATTTTTTGTCATGGATAAGCCGCACCAGACCATAAGCCGCAGGTCACAACATCAAATATTTACGTAGAAAGATGGTATACGTACTTTTTTTTATTGAAATACCGTAGATTTAAAGATCAAATGCTTGGACAAAATAGCGCACAAACAAATGTTGATATTTTTAAGGTATGCATTAGGTAGGGTAGGCAGGGTTAAAAAAATGTTTTCGTATTACGTGTTTACTTTTGTAGATCATGTTCAAGTCAATTTTGCGCAGTAGTTGAAGAGAATTCCTTCCCCTTTCTACGTTATTTGCACACATTCCACGTCACAGGTAGTGGAAGAGGGCAAAAATGGAACGCGGCCACGGGTTGCCCTCGCACGCCTTACATTATTCAGCGGGGCTGCTGGTAGCAGATTAACTCCTCTACATTCTAACATATGCCAACTAAGCCTTGAACCCCACAGCGGGCCCCGTGCCACTAGTCCAGAACGGACGCAAACAAACCACTAAGCTGCTGGCTTGTACGTCCAGAGCCCCAACCAAGCCCTATGTTTTTATTTTTTTTCCTAAGACCGACACATTAACATTTTAGCGAGCGATTCCGCCTATGTTGCTGGCTAAAGAACGGAGACTTAATGATGTTAGACGTGAATCCATTATCCTTGGGTTTGTGCTCTACCTGCAACGGCGCCCTTGACCCGCAACGTTAATAACAGAATGATGTTTTCTTCACGAGGTCTTTAACCTTCGCGCGGGAGACAAAACAAAGCAAATTAAAGCCGACGGACGGGGGCCTCGCACCCCTTTGTGCCCGTCGGCGCCGTATAAAAGTTGGGAACCGGGATCCGTTGCGTACTTGAAGCCGGTGTGGAGTCTGAAGAAAATCGGTGATTTCTAAGAGCTGGAAGCTTTCAATTTTATCAAGTCGTCCAACTTAGCCACCGTGATAACAAATTTTTATCAGTTATGGTTCTAGATTTTTAGGAGCGGTTCATCTTGAGGAAGCCTTGATGAATCTACAAATATGGTCCTAAAACGCTATCAACCAATGAAAAACCTGGCACTCGGTGGGCCTAATCCTGACAGTTTTAGTCTTTTAAACCAAAGGCCTCCGAGTTTTAGCTGCGTTTAAGTCATTCTTATCCTTGATCGTTTCTGTCTAGTTTTGATCGACCAAAACTCAAAAAGTGAGGAAAATTCAAAATGTTTCCATATTGTTCATCTAATTAAAAGTAAACAGAAAACATTATTCTGTTCGGTTTAATGAGTTTGCGCCTTATAGTCCAGTGCGGCTTATGTGTGACAAATCTTTTTTTTCTGCTTATAATTTGCTGCTGCGGCTTATATACCGGTGCGTCTTATAGTCCGGAAAATACGGTATGTTTTATGAGGTTGTACCTGTAAATTCTCTTCCAAAATCTATCTCAGCAACAAACCGAATCACCTCGCTTATGGTAACGTTCAACCATAACTCAAAGGCTGTATCCTTGTGCACTAGCACGCATTTGCCCTCATTATTAATGGAAAAATCCCTTCCGGATCCAAAGGTAGCCCAGGTAGAAACCCTGCTCTCTTCCCCTCACCCCTTCCTGTGACTTCTCCTGGGGGGGTTACGTGTTTGTGTGTTCTGGTGACACTACTCCCTCCCCGCGTGCACCCTCTTCTTTTTAATGACTTATTCATACAGTATATGATATGGAGTGAATTTCTCACAGCAGGCTTTGTTTCCTTCCGCCGGTTAAGAGTCCCAGGTTGTAAAACTATACCATACCCCCTTTAATATATATTCAACAAACATCTTATAGCATATTATCTTTATAAAAAAAAAAAAAATCTGAAGAAGTGGTTTTATTTACAAGCATACCAAATCGCTAGGCGGCATTAATTTGGCCCAATTCCGTCCAATCAGAAAGAATTTCCGTCTCCTAACTTAGTACTTTGTGTGCCTAAACTTTAGGTACAAATTACTCAATTTCCCATGAGGTTGTAGGGTGGCCATCCTGGACATTTGACGACACAGACCGAAAACTCCAGTCTTCGAGGGCCGGTATTCTGCCCGTTTTCCGGTTTTCTCACCCCAACACACCTCATTCATATGATTAGTTCATCAGCAGGATCTTGAAAATGATTTGAATCACTTGAATCAGGTGTGTTTGAGAGAGAGGATTCAAAAACATGCAGGATACCGGCCCTCGAGGACTGGAGTTCGAAACCTATGTCTTAAAGTCACCAGCGCCGGGATCTTTGGAGGTAAATAGAGCGACAACATGATTTCTCGTTAGAATCTGCCAAATCTCTACTTTGGTCAGAGTTTTTAATGACCTTATTCTTATGATTTTTATTCATTTATTTTTTAAAGTGGGTACGTATAGAAGATAGAGAAAACCCGAGACATTAAACGGCCATTTGAACTCCAGATAGACTACACCTGACACTGATGTCACAGCACTCTCTTTTAAGTCCTTTCTTGTTTATTTACTGCTTGTGTGGTACGCGATTACAAAAAAAGAAAAAATATATATTTTTTGTAACCGCGTACCACACAAGCAGTAAATAAACAAGAAAGGACTTTAAATAAAAAAATAAAATTATATATATATATATATATATATATGAGACGGTACATCAATGAAAGAGTTCGGGAAGCATTCATGGTGAAGAAAATTTTACTTGCACACATTGTTTTGACATTGACAATATAATTTCACTTAAAGAACCTTGATTGTGATATTTTTACAAAGTTTAATAAACGTACATATATTACGCGTAGTGAAAGCTATAAAGCTGCATACAGCGTCTAGCCAATTCTAACCTCTTTCCGTAATATTCAACTGCATACAGCACCTCACCTCTGGATGTGCGCCAACCACGGTGTTTGCTAAATAATGATCCATCTTACGTTCTGGACTGAGCTGTTACGTATAGCTCGAGCACTCCCAATGAATATCCAACCATCCTACTCCATAAAGTGCATTAGGCAAAGGGAGCCATTAGTGCAAATGGGCTCAAGGTACTTCTGCATTGACGCTGGGGGATGAGGACGCGTGCCTCCCCTGCACCTTGTTTGGTGTACCCACCTAATCCTGCACACACCGCATTGACTTTTCTACAGACATAGTGAGGACATTTGGGTCGGTCCTCACTTTGTTCAGACCGCTTTTTGAGGGTCATGGTTTGCTTATAGAGTATCGGTTAGAGTTGGAAGAGGGTTGAGGTTAGAGTAAAGGTTAGGTAATCAATTCCGACGGTCAATCAATCAATCACATTTTATCTGTATAACCCCAAATCACCAAAGTCTCAAAGGGCTCCACAGATGAAAAGAGGTCACGTCGAGACTTCTTAAAAGAAGTCATACAGAGACATCTTTTCGGTGTAGGGTACACAACAGCATCCCCTGTCAAATCTCCCAGAAGGGGAAGGAAAAACTCAAAAACCCAATTTGGGGAAAATCTGAAACCTTCAGAAGGGACCACAGGTGGGAGGATCCTCCTTCCAGGCCTACAGGTTGAAGTGGATGCTGCGTGTACCAAATACAGACAAATAGATCCACATTTCAGACAAGTACGGGTAAAGGTAAGAAGCTAGGAAATACGTCATGTCAATGGATGTCCTCACAAGTATAGCTGTACCTGTTCTCACTAGTGAAGTGGTACACCAATACACACACTCCGCCTCTCCTCCCACCACCACCGGCGTTCCCGTGGAGAAGACAGGGTGCCCCCCTGCCCCTTGTTCGCTCCAGCCGCGGTGCAGGAAGTGCATCCTCACTTAATAATGTATCAGACGAGCGAGGCAGCGCTCTGACCCAGACCAACGCAGCCCTCTCCATTATTTAGCATTTACTGACACCTTCCAGCTCATTTCGGACGGGTTCGTTAATGTAGCACTGCGCCGAGAAACGGAGGGAGGGGAGGCCTCTTGATTGCCCCTGCTTAGTGTGTATTATCGCCCGATCAAATCGAAAGCATTTGTTTACAAAAGGCAAGCCCAAACATGGATATTTAACTAGCAAAGATAGGACGCACCTGTGAAGAGGAGGAACCTTTCATTTTAGGGTCAAATTTTGCTGTTATCTTATGTTACTGTGTATAGGATGCACCAACAGTTTGGCGTGTTCCACCAAGGTTATAATTTTGCGTATGCTCCAAAAGACGGCGATTAATAAACGAGTCGAACGGAATACCTTTCTGCGTTCTCTAACCGGCGCGCTCCTGATTCAGATGGAGACGTCGTAATCTTAACGTGACACTTTCCGTTTTAGGAGCGGACAGGAAGCTCGTAAAAGTTCACGTCCTCGTGTTCATATTCGTTTGCTGCGCGTGAAATTAAGCGCCTTTCAGATTTCCCACATTGTGAGCGGTCAGTGAAGGCCTCGCCGGTGTAACTAAATGCGATGGAACCGTTGTTTTTCTGACGCGGTTCGAGTTCATTTTACCATCGATATCAATGAGTTTATTAATGAGTGTGCCGTATAGGTCATTTTCATTCGACAGTTTTGTATTCAAAATAAATTTGGTATCAAAAAAATAAATTTGGTATCAATCTATATGATAAGTTAGTTGATATCGTTGGTGTCAAATGAAGTATAGGTGAACTTTTTAACATGTTTATGCTGAAAATGGATAATGATTGAAGTAGCCCTAAGAAAAGAAAATTGTTGTCATTTTTATTTTGGTATTTTTATTTGGTTTGTCCTGACTCCTTTATATTACCATTTGTGAGGCAACGTCAAGCCTGAAGCAGTTTTTGGTGTTTAAAAAAAAAAAAAAGCCCTCACGCAGTGTCAACTTTCAGGTTGTGTACAAGGCTGCTATAAAATTGCAGATAAACCCCACCCCCTTCTTTTTTGCTTGACCTTATATATATGTATCACTTCTTCATGACTTAGTAGCACAAAAAATAAGAATTATGGCCGATTGCAGGATTGCACAGCACCAACCACACTTCTGCTTTACACCAATTTTCCGGTGAGTTTAAAAAAAAACAAACAGTAAATACAGTGCAGATTTTGTTTTATAACAATACTTAACCATCTTTACGATAAACCCCACATTTCAAACCACTGCTTTAGTATTCACCAAGTCCGTCTCACAAGAAATCAGAATCATTGTCATTGTGATGCTTAAACATGTCTTTTGAAACATGTTTTTTTTTTTTTTTACTTAAACCTTTGACCTTTTTAATGGTTTTAGTTGAAAACAATACTTAGCTATTTTTAAAATGTACTAAGGTTTTGGAACCAATGCTTTAGTTGCTCACCCAGAAAGCGTCTCACAAGAAATCACGATGCTAGCTTCAACTTGTCTTTTGAATCATTTTTTTATGCTTAAATTTTGTCTACTTCGCTTTACGGATTTGATTTTATAACAATACTTAAACATCTTTTTGGAAGCACTGCTTTAGATCCCGGAGTATGTTTTCCCGCCAATTAAGAAGCCGACAGACGTGGCCGCTGACAGAATGGTGACTTACATTACCAATAGGAAGATGGAACGTCCATCTACGGGACACCCCTTACACCCTCACCCCCGTTGTTATTTTTTTTCACCGACGGAATCCATTTCACGTAATTAAAGACCCTCGAATGAAATGGACCCTCAGGAAGAGCGGTTTTCAGCGAGGCGGACGAGAGGCTGAGTTCCTTTCCCTCTACCTTGTTACCACAATGCGGGTGGGCCCCACCTTCAAGCGAGGCGCAGCGGCTCTCGCCGATCAATATCATCTCCGTTATTAATATCAAATGCACATTACTTTGTTTTGCGTCTGGCGGCGGGCCAAGTCGGCTCGCAGGGGTCCCGGGCGACAGCCGCTTCCTTCCTGGCCTCACCCCCACCGCCACCACCATCAGCGGCCATTTACTGGGACTATAATTTACTTTGGTGAGTTTTTAGGGTATTGTTTTGTCAGGGCCAATCAGGGTTGAGTAACAAATGATACGGCGGGAGTGGGGCTGCCCCCGCCGGCTCCCAGGCTCCCCTTGCCGCCGCCTAAGTGACACATGTGGCCAAATTTGCTTTTGAAAGTTTCACGTCGATTGCTTTTGTCCTTGACTCTGCCGGCGATGGGAAGCGAAGGGTGGAAAAAAACGGACGGGGAGCTCCGGAGGAACAAGCGGCACCGTCTAGCATCCCCGCGGTCAAAATGAAACATGACGCCGTCTCTAATTGTTCCGTTGATACCAACGAACCAGGAGGAGCTAAGCAAATATTGACTTTAAGAGGTGAAATTGATTTTCAGGATGACGGTGAGCGTTTGTTTCCGGTCGCGTAAAACTGCCCGCGCTGCAACGCGTCACTAAGATGCCGGTCTGCGATCGCTCGGCGTCACCGCGTCACTAAAATGCCGACATGCTAAATCGGCATCTCTTGTGAGTGCATACGTTATCGTATTTATTGTGCATTTTAGTGCTGGATTCAAATTTAAGTTGGTTAGCCGTGGGTTTGCTAGTGATACAGGTAGAAGTAAGAAGATGATTACCATATTTTCCGCACTATAAGGCGCACCGAAAAGCCTTAATTTTTTTCTAAAGCTGATGGTGCGCCTTATAATCAGGTGCGCCTTATGTACGGATCAATATTGAGATTGGTAGATGAGGAATGAACTGATAAAGTAAACTTTACCTGTTTATAGTTGAACGAGGTTGGTCATATTGACTGAGTTATTATGCTATGGAGAGTTTAGAGTTATTATTGTTATTACTTTGAGTATTACGATATTGTGATTGGAAAAAGTTTGAAAATATGTCATTGATTGAGGGTGCACCTTATAGTGCGGAAAATACGGTAGTATGGAAACGAAGCTGGAGATAATCAAGAAATACGAAGAAGGCTAGGATAGGCTATCCTCGCTAGGGAATATTGCCATAACAAACTCAAGCCACGTCTTTCAAAGGTAAATAAATCCATTATATAAATTTTTTTAGTCATGTTATAGAATTATATACATGTATATTATATATAAATATCACTATACTAATTTGTTACTAATTTGTAATATGTATATACAATTTTGATTGGGGTTTTACACGCATTAGCTAACTTTCTCTTGTCCGTCATACGACGATTTCACCCTACGATCCCAACCCCGGAACGGATTAATTTCGCATATCTCGGGTCCACTGTATTTGTGGCTCTTTGTTTTTGGGCCATACGCAATATCTCTTTATGACGATATAGAATGCTCTCATTCGTCTTAGCTGTTTGTTTCGGTGGAAAACACAGCCATCTTGTACTAATTGAGATGTAGGAAAAGGAAAACTTTGTTTATTTTTTTTTTGCGCGTATTCTGCGACGTGTGATTTTCAGATCACTGCCTGACATCTGCTTGAACTGCGAGTTCCCCTCGAAAACATTTGGCCTTGGGATGCCGCCGGCTAACTTCTCGCTCCATTTTGATGTTGCGCTAGCTTCCCGGTGCCAATGCGCAGGGTGCTAATTTATGCCCCTTTGAAAGATGCCCCACACTCAACATCCTGGCACTTTGGAGGTGCGGGTTCTCTTAGTCTCCCGAAACCAAGTGTGAACGAGAGTCAATGGACATGAAAAAAAATCCATAGCCCGAAAATGACGGTATATAGACCCAGTCTTTGTGTCTTATTTTTCTCTCTCACCAAAACGGCAAAGCTAATTGCAAAGCCTCGAGACATCAATGAATGTCCTCCTCAGAGCACAATAGGACTTCTTCAGTTTGCTCCAATGGGTCAAAAGACATATACCGAAAGCAAACGTCCACCAGAGTGGACAAAAATAAATAGGCTGGATCCGAAGAGTAAAGGATGGCTTTAAAATAGAACTCGCTCCTTTTACGGAGCGGCAGAGTGTTCACAGGAGAGCAAGGTGAGAGCCGGATGGCAGGTGGTTGCTGTCACGCCACGTTTTGCTGTTTGACACGAGAGCAACGTGTCAATCAATGGCTTCCACCATGCTCCTCCTGTGGGGCCGTGTGCCGATCGATTTTTGAGCGTGTTAAGAAGTGCCAGGGGGTGTTTGCACCCGCCTGCACACACGTCGCTCCCGGAGTGTGAGGTTGTGATGTTTCAGAGGAACAATGGATAGTACGGGAAAACTTTACCTGAAACAGCTACAGATTAAAAAAAAAAATATATATATATATATATATATATTAAAAAATTGTACCAAAATAGTATAGTAATGACCACTTATATTTCAAATTCATGTATATACCTCAATAACATGATAAATGAAAAAGTTAAAAAGGAAAAAAAAAAAAAAAAATTTTAAAAGGAACTTTCGGCTCGTCTCCTCTTAAAAAACTTTCGTCCGATTGTCCGAAAAATACGGTAATTTGATTGCAAGGTTGAACAATACAGAGGTGTAAATCGAACGCTCGTTACAACTCAAAAAGAACCTTTGGCTCGTCTGGGCTGAAAATAAGTTGCGGCCAATTGTCCGAAAAATACGGTATTTCGATCGCAAAGTTATCATCGACGCGGAAGGGTAAATTGAACGCTCGACACAGCGGTTACCGCATATTGTCTGAAAAATCCGGTAATTTGATTGTAAAGTTAACATCGACGCAGAGGGGTAAATCGAACGCTCGTCACAGGAACCTTCGACTCGTCTCCGCTTAAAATAAAGTTGCGGCTTATTATCCGAAAAATACGGTATTTCGATCGCAAAGTTATCATCGACGCAGAGGGTCAATAGAACGCTCGACACAGCGGTTACGGCATATTGTCTGAAAAATCCGGTAATTTGATTGTCAAGTTAACATCCATGCAGTGGGGTAAATCGGACGCTCGTCACAGCTCTAAAGGAACCTTCGGCTCGTCTCCGCTTAAATAAAGTTCCGTCCCATTTTCCAAAAAATACGGTGATTTGCTCGCAAAGTCATCAACGACGCAGAGGGGTAAATCGAGCGCTCGCCGCAGCTCTTAAAGAACCTAAAAATACGGTATTTCGATCGCAAAGTTATCATCGACGCAGAGGGTCAATTGAACGCTCGGCACAGCTCTAAAGGAACCTTCGGCTCGTCTCCGCTTAAATAAAGTTCCGTCCCATTTTCCAAAAAATACGGTGATTTGCTCGCAAAGTCATCAACGACGCAGAGGGGTAAATCGAGCGCTCGCCGCAGCTCTTAAAGAACCTAAAAATACGGTATTTCGATCGCAAAGTTATCATCGACGCAGAGGGTCAATTGAACGCTCGGCACAGCTCTAAAGGAACCTTCGGCTCGTCTCCGCTTAAATAAAGTTCCGTCCCATTTTCCAAAAAATACGGTGATTTGCTCGCAAAGTCATCAACGACGCAGAGGGGTAAATCGAGCGCTCGCCGCAGCTCTTAAAGAACCTAAAAATACGGTATTTCGATCGCAAAGTTATCATCGACGCAGAGGGTCAATTGAACGCTCGGCACAGCTCTAAAGGAACCTTCGGCTCGTCTCCGCTTAAATAAAGTTCGGTCCCATTTTCCGAAAAATACGGTAATTTGCTCGCAAAGTCATCAACGACGCAGAGGGGTAAATTGAACGCTCGACACAGCGGTTCCGGCATATTGTCTGAAAAATCCGGTAATTTGATTGTCAAGTTAACATCCATGCAGTGGGGTAAATCGGACGCTCGTCACAGCTCTAAAGGAACCTTCGGCTCGTCTCCGCTTAAATAAAGTTCGGTCCCATTTTCCGAAAAATACGGTAATTTGCTCGCAAAGTCATCAACGACGCAGAGGGGTAAACCGAACGCTCGCCGCAGCTCTTAAAGAACCTTCGTCTCGCCCCCGCTTTAAAAAAGTTCCGGCCCCGCCGTCGGAAAAATACGGTAATTCGATCGCAAAGTTATCGTCGGCGCGGAGGGGTAAATGGAACCTTCTGCTCGTCTCCTCTTGAGCGTGCCACGCGTGTGTATCCGCCTGGTGAGCCTTACCGTCTTCCGGCGCCGGATGCGGTTCAGGCCAAATCAACGAGAAGTGGAGCAATGAAGTGAAGTGAGGTCATGCATATTGTTATGCAGAGGCCGGGCTGCTTCTACTTTTATCTCCATCAGTCTCTTGACTTCTTTTTTTTCCCGACTCCTTCCTCACCCACCCCCCTTCGTTCCCTCCCTGCACAGTGGGGGTAAGATGCATGCCGGTGCCCAGGTGGAGAGCGGGAGAAATCAATAGCGAGCCCGTTTGAAGTTTTCTGAAAGACTTCCCGGGGAAGGCGCGCTTGTCAGGGTGATAGATAAAGCTGGCGCCTCAGTCAGCCCCCCTGAAAGATGCGGCCGGAGAAGACGGCAGCGCCTCACCTTTTTTAAGTGGGGGCCCTAATAATAAAACAGCATGAATAAAACATGGCGGCTGAAGCCGTGCGCTGCATTAGCACCGCCGTCCCGCCGTTATAAATGATAGCGGTGGCCCCGCCGCCATTTGGGTAAAAGCCCGCAGCGTGCCTTTAAAAAGAGGGGCCAGGCCAGATGGATTGATACCTGCGTCCTACCTATTTATTTTCATGTTAGGCGGCTTGCAGGAAGAATGAGGACAAATTAGTAAGTTTTAGTGCTGCGTGTTGATTTATCGCTCAGCCGCGGTGAGGTCGCCGTGTTCCCAAGTCGGAATTTGTCCAAACGTTGCCTGAAATTAAAATCGCCTTCGTTGCTGTGAAAGCG
This sequence comes from Hippichthys cyanospilos, assembly GCF_059441005.1. Taxonomy (NCBI): domain Eukaryota; kingdom Metazoa; phylum Chordata; class Actinopteri; order Syngnathiformes; family Syngnathidae; genus Hippichthys; species Hippichthys cyanospilos. The sequence goes on from NC_142371.1 coordinate 20,917,961, forward strand.
AGTCAAAATGTGAGTCAAAGTATATGATACGATTACAAAAAATAAATATAGATAAAAAGGCGACGCAAGTATTACATACTTATTAGAAATGCTAGATCAAAATACCCTGAGAATAATAAAATTGAAAAAAAATGTATATATATATATATATATATATATATATATATGTGATGTGTGAATATATATATATATATATATATATATATATATATATATATATATGTTTGTGTATGTATGTATATATATATATATATATATATATATATATATATATATGTGATGTGTGTGTGTGTATATATATATATATATACTGTATATACTGTATATATATATATATATGTATATGAATGTGTATATATATATATATATATATATAAATATATATATCTCAAACTATTATACTAATTTAGTAATACGAGAAAAAAACGTGAATATAGTTGGAAAGGGAAAAACGAGGATAAACTCAAAGATATCGTCAAAAACACAGCAAGCATTTGTGTCCGTTGAAAGAATCTCTCATCAACAGTTGTTCTGAGACGTCCGTCTCTATCATGGCGCCGTAATGGACGGAAGTAACTCACTCTCCTCTGGTGCAGGACAAAAACAAATTTGCTGCGGGAGAGAAATGAAATGTCAGCGTGGAGAATCTACAGCGCTTGACGCCCATGATTATCGATCCCTTCCTTATTTTGCACTTGGCGCTCTTCCTCGCCGTGTCAAAGTGCAAAAACCTCCGCGGCAAGGTTGCGCCAATTCATCATTCATCACACAAAGAAAGCCCGGCTGGACGCTCCAAGGCCGGAAAGCGCTTCACAGGCGCCGGTAAATCTCCCGGCGCCGCTGCCCTGACCTCGTTTGCTGGACCCTGACCGTCCCTTACCCCGTGGGCCGCCGGACCGCGGCCGGCTCTCTCGGCCCCGGGGCTAAGCGGGGTCAAGTGGCCCGTCGCCGGGGTCAACGGCTTTCAATAAGCGAGCGGACCCCCGGGGTCGGACGCTCGACCCGGCCTGCGACCCGAGGCCGGAGCGGGAGGTCGGGACTGTGCCGCCTCCGCTCTCACCTCCGCTTCCAGGTGGCGCGGCCCCCTCGTTCTCACTCGAGCGCAGCCGGGCATCCGGCGCGCTACGATTTATGCGGACATGATGGGCTCCTGCTCAGGGAGGGCTCGGAACCCGGCTCGTAGCTACCGGACTATCGCGGGTTGACCTTAGGTCGACGTGTCGGGTCCGAGTACATTAGCATAGCTCGTAAACGGATTACCCTGACCCAGTGGTTCTCAACCTTTTTCGGTGATGTACCCCCTGTGAAATATCTTTTCAGCCGAATACCCCTTAACTAGTGCGAAGCCTTTTTCAGTTTAAAAAAAAAAAAAAGACACAACAAGCCATCGTCATCAACTTGAGACCGTTTCAAACTTCATTTGTATTGCTCCACACATAAATAATCAACCTAAAGTGTCCACTTTCGGATCCTGTAAATTCATTATTAATACATAGGTTTTTTTCACAAAAGTAATCAATATAAAGTGTCAGACCTTTTCTCAAAAAATAATTAGGAGTAAATATTTGTTCACAGAAAAAAATTACACTCAAAGCATCCGTTTTGGGGTTACAGTAGAGATCTCTTCTCAAATATAAATCATTAACTTAATTATTAATAAATATTTGTCCACAACAAATCATCAACATTGTCGGACTTGTTCTCAAAAAGAAATACCGTATTTTCTGCACTATAAGGCACACCTAAAAGCCTTCTTTTTTTTTTTTAAAAAAGCTGATGGTGCGCCTTATAATCAGGTGCGCCTTATATATGGGTCAATATTGAGATTGGGATTCGTAGAATGAAGTGATCAAGTAAGCTTTACCTATTTTTTTTGTGTGTTTACGGTTGAACAAGGTTGCTCATATTGACATTGAGTTATGCTATTGAGAGTTTAGAGTTATTATTATTGTTATTACTTTGAGTATTACTATATTGCGATTGGAAAAAGTTTTAAAATATGTCATTAAATGAGGGAGCGCCTTATAATCCTTTGCGCCTTATATATGAAAAAAGTTTTAAAATATGTCATTAATTGAGGGTGCGCCTCATTATGCGGAAAATACGATAAGTGTAAATAAATATTTGTCCACAGAAAAATATTCAACATAAAGTATCCTGTTTGGGGATTACAGTAGAGATCTGTTCAAAAAAAAAAACATTAATTGGTGATAAATATTTGTCCACGACAAATCAACATCAGGTGTCAAAAAGAATTAATTCTAAATAAATATTTGTCCACGTACAAATATTCAACATAAAGTGTCCTCTTTTGGAATCATAGTGGAGCTGTGGTGACAAAAATCAATCTTTAACTTGACAGGTAACGAGAGGTGGCACGTGACAACTTGGGTCGAACCATTCTAGCATTCGATTATTTTCTTGAAGCAATTGATTAATCCAATCATATTTTTTTAAAGGATTTTTGCATGTTTGTTGTATTTAAAATCTCGAGTACCGTTTGAGGTTCCTTCAGGTACCCCCAGGGGTACTAGCAGCCCCCAACTAAGCCTCCCCTCAGAAAGCGAAAACATTTCACCCCCTTTATATTTTGTATACGGTAATTCCCCAAACCTAAGACACGGTTTTCCCCCCAAATTACCCTGTATTCCAAGGGGTTATTAAAGGGGTGGGATTCTTTGTTTTTATTTTCCTCAAAAGTCAAAATGGCGACAGCGTTTACATGATGTAATGCAATCAGTGGACGAGTAGCACTAAGAAAGTCACACTATATAGGTGAGTGTTTTCAGACACACCCGCACACACCCCATAAGAAACCGTATGACATCATTGGCGGCGTCCCATTGATCGCCATTAAGGCTTCCACTTCCGTGTGTTTGGAATTTATGGCGACGTTAGGACTACTATAAACAAGCAGGTGGGTGACAGTGAAAAGGGAGACAATAATGCCTTGCCTCTTGTTTACCCCCATCGCCACTCGCGTATGTGAGTAATTAACTCTCCCTAAAAGGTTGTCGTTTCGTCACTGCGTATTTGTTAGCGACTGTTGGCGTAAACTGGACGAAAGCAAAGTCCTATTTGGACATTTGTGGACAGATAACAGTAAACGAGTGGAAAACTATTGAGAAACATTTTTGTTCCCCTGGATAAAAACAGCAGTTTTTGTGATGTTTCTTTCCAAAGTGATATCGCCAACTACTGGCCTGGCATGCGTATTACAATTGTAATTTTTTTTTTTTGCCAGTGTGGAAGGATAACTGGTAGCCACCAGCTAACGTTTGATCGTCGCCAGGGTGTTTTTGAAAAATGTTTAGCTTTTTTTTTGGAGAAAAAGGAACAGCCAAATTGTCTTATTATTAATGCAATTTGTTTATTTTAACAAAACAAAGCAATAGCGTACTGTCACAAGCGTCAACTGCTGACTTTGTTGACGCAGTTAAGCGAAAATATATTTGCATACACAATGGCCGGCATGTCGGATTGTTCGTAGGACGAAAGGTTTGCTCGTAAGTGGGGGACAAAAATCTCCGTGGTCCACGCTCGTAAGTCAAAATGTTCGTAAAACAGGATGTTCGTAAACCGGGGGCCGACTGTGTGTGTGTGTGTGTGTACATATATATATATATATATATATATATATATATATATATATATATATATATATATATATATCTTCGTGGGGAGACGCCGACCAATACCAGACCAGCATTGTAGTGACGCGTTGCAAGGATGTATTGACGGCAACAAAAAATAAGTGCAATTACCTAAAAACGCCTGCAGAGGGAGTCAAAACAACACAGCCAAGTCCCTGGGGTCATGACATCTGTTTTTGTCGCAGAACCGGGAAAATACCACGAGGATGGGACGAAAAAAACTCAGTACTCCACATCGCAACGTGGAAAACACGTAAGCCAGGGACGCTGTAACACGGGGGTCCACTGTATATGGTACAATGAAAATCATCCGAATTATGCGAACGTTCTTCTGAT